>NC_084828.1:55839871-56142902 GCF_033115175.1 Lepus europaeus
TTTATTTTTATCTGAAAGGCAGAGTGACAGAGAAGGAAATAGAGAAAGACAGAATCTTCTCTCCATTGGTCCACCCCCTCAACAACAATGCCCACAGCAACCAGGGCTAGACCAAGTCAAAGCCAGGAACTTTATCTGTATCTCCCGCATCGATGGCAGGAACCCAGGTACATTGGCCATCATTTGCTGCCTACCAGGAGCATTAGCAGGAAACTGGTTCAAAAGTGTGGGGTATCCAGGACTCAAACAAAGAATTCTGGTATAGATGTGGGCATCTCAAGTGGAAGCTTACTGTGCTGACCACAACTCTTGCCTCTCCCTGTCTGCTATGTAATGGTAAAATTAAACGCCAAGTTGGTCCAATTTATGGGCAAATACTTTCTAAAATAATTCTGAAAATATAATTTGTATTGTCCCATTGTTGCAATAATATGACATTGATCTTATTTGTAAAAATATTTGTGCACATTTTGTGATATTTTTATGAAAACATTCATTCCCCAAACAATTTGTTATGTCAATACTTTCCCCCAAGAAAAAGTTACAATATTACATGAGTCTGATTTTTAATGGACTTCAAGTTCAGCCTCAGCTCTAATAAACTGAGTTGCATCTCACACAATCTGTATATTTGACATTCTCCTGTTGCTTTTGAAAAAAAAAAATGGAAGCAAGTGGTGTACTCATTTTTCTGACTCCATAAAGCAAACCACAGTGTGTGTAGTCAATAGTCTGTGCCCAGAAATTCATTGTGCAATCAGAAGATGCACAATGGATATGATTCATTCATCCACTTTAGAACAAAATTGTCATCATCTTCGTTGTGTATGTGTGTGTGTATAATATTGAAAAGAATAAGGAGACCAACCATGGTGAGGTTTCATCTCACCCCAGTTAGAACGGCTCTCACACAGAAATCAACAAATGACAAATGCTGGTAAGGATGTAGGGGAAAAGGTACACTAATCCACCATTGGTAGGAATGTCACTGTGGAAGACAGTATGGAGATATCTCAGAAATCTGAATATAGACCTACCATATAACCCAACATCCCACTCCTGGGATTGGAAGTGGAGCAGCTAGGTTTACCCAAACCAAAAGAAATTAGCATATGGAACAGTGATCTGTACCACCATGTTCATTGCAGCACAATTCACAATAGCTAAGAAATGAAATCAACCCAGATGTCCATCAACTGTTGACTGGTTAAAAATTTTGTGGTATATATACATTACGGAGTACTACTCAGCTGTATAAAAAAAATGGAATCCTATCTTTTGCAACAAGATAGATGCAACTGGAAACCATTATACTTAGTGAAACAAGCCAGTGCCAAAAAGACATATATGTTTTCCCGATGCAAAGTAACTAATGGAGTACCTGAAATGTACATATTTTGAGATTTGATGATTGCTTACAGCCCTTGTCTCTTCTATAGAGGAAGTGTTTGTTTGTTTGTTTGTTTGTTTGTTTTTTGCTCCATACTATTTGTTGAAGTCTTTTACTTTGTGTAGGGTTAACTATATGATGATTTAAATAAACTGAAAATAGATCTTTGTAAAAATTAAGAATGGAAATGTGAGAGAGAAGAGGAAGATGGGTTGGGACGTGGGTGGGAGGGAAGGTGGGGGGAAGTATCATTATGTCTCTAAATATGTATGCATGAAATACATGAAATTTGTATAACTTAAATAAAATTTTTAAAAGAATAAGGAGGGTTCAGTGCTGTGGTATAGTGGGTAAAGCCACTGCCTGAAGTGCTGGCATCCCATATGAGTGCTGGTTCAAGTCCTAGCTGCTCCACTTCTGATCCAGCTCTCTGCTATGACCTGGGAAAGGAGTAGAAGATGACCCGAGTCCTTGGGTCCCTGCACCTGCATGGGAAACCTGGAAGAAGCTCCTGGCTCTTGGCTTCAGATCGGCTCAGCTCCAGCCATTGTGGCCATCTGGGGAGTGAACCAGCGAATGGAATACCTTTCTCTCTCTTTCTCTCTCTCTCTTTTTCTCTCTCTCTCTGCCTCTATATAACTCTGCCTTTCAAGTAAATAAATAAATATTTTTTTAAAAAAAATAATAAAGAGGCCAGTAGGTATTACAGCCAGTCAGTGACCTCTTTTAACCAACAGGCAAGCATTAACTAAGTACTGTTTGCTTAGCTTTATGCTAAAGAGATATAAACCTAAAACATGACCACTATTCTCAAAAAGACTGACACACAGTTGGAGTAGCAGGTTACACACGTACAAACCTTTTAGGCAGGAAGAAGCAAACACCAGGAAAGACAAAGTATAGTGTCTCCTGACTTAGCGAACCTAGTATGTACTTGCGTAGCTATGTCCCAGATGAACCTGTTTATTCCTGGTGTTGGCTACATTGACTCTAGGACTTCTTGATCCCAAATCTCAACTATGTGAGAAGAAACCTTTCATTTCTGTTGCTTCCAAAACATTTTGCTCCTCTACTGGATGCTCTAAAAATCTGAGAGTTCATGCACTCCATCTCCACCCACATTACACTGGGATGCCATGTAGTGTTGCATTTAGACCTCAGTTTTGTTCAGATTTCACCTTGGCTCTGGCTGAAGGAGTCTGGGAGGGTGAGGCTAGAGGCCAATTCTGAGAAAATCACCCTGTGATACATGCAAATCAGCACTTACTATGGAAGGTAACCTGAAGCTCTTAAACCAAGCTTATGCACCTTGACTTTTCTTTCAGACATTTTCTCCTTGGTTCTCAAAGCAAATTACCCCAGATGAGCCCATTCCACCCGGGATCCTTCCCCTTAACCTGTCCATTTTTCACTGATAGCTGACATCTATAAATTGAAATCCCCACACAACATACAAAAATTGAGTACCTGCACAAGTAAATCTCTCGTATCTATCTAATCTTATCCTCTTATTGTCTATGATGGATTTATAGTGTCCTCACAAAAGTTCTTTCCAAGCCCTGACCCCTGGTACCCAGGTTTGCAATCTTATTTGGATATAGGGTCTTTATAGATACAATTAAGTTTCAAATCACTGAATCACATCACCCTGGATTTAGGGTGAGGTCTAGATCCAATGATTGGTGTCCTTATAAGACAAAGGAAAGAAGGGTTTTAGACACAGATGAGAAAGCCATGTGAAGATAGAGACAGGGATTAGAATGGGGCATCTATATACCAAAGAACATCAAGGATTGCACGCAACCACTAGAAGCGAGGAGAGACACACAGACAAACTCCAGAAGGAACTAACCCCACCAACACCATGATTCTGAGACTTCTAGCCTGCAGAACTCAGAAAATAAATTTCTGCTATTTCCAGCCACAAAATTATAGTCATTTGTTACAGAGGCCTTAGGAAAAAAATGCATGAGCTTGAGTTTCCTTGTTGTCCTGAATGCACCATCCTCTTTCCCATCCCATAACTTTGATGAACTATTCCATGATATCCTTAACCTTTTCTCTTATCTCTCTTATCCTTCATATTGTCTCTCAAATTCTACTTTTTTAATTTTATTTTATTTGACAGGTAGAGTTATAGATAGTGAGAGAGACAGAGAGAAAGGTCTTCCTTCCATTGGTTCACCGCCCCCCACCCCCAATGGCCACCATGGCCAACACTACACCAATCCAAAGCCGGGAGCCTCCTCCTAGTCTCCCATGCGGGTGCAGGGCCCAAACACTTGGGGCATCCTCCACTGCCTTCCCGGGCCACAGCAGAGAGCAGGACTGGAAGAGGAGCAGCCAGGACTAGAGCCCGGCACCCATATGGAATGCCAGCACTGCAGGTGGAGGATTAACCAACTGAGCCACGGCGCCAACCCCTCCCAAATCCTACTTATTCCAAGCAATTTTCTCTAACTGATACTAACCAGTTATGTGCTTATCTGCTCACAATGAAATATTCATGTATACTATCTTCCACCACTACTTAAGTTTCCATAAGGAAATTGAAGTTTCTATAATTACAGATTCAGTCAAACTGCTAAGTGTTTGATCAAGACATGTTTAATTACTACATATCACTGAGTAACCTAAGAAAATTAATTTCACATGCTGGTATATAATAGGATTAGCATCACTGATATCAGACATCAAATCTCAGTGATCTTCCTGAAGGCATGCTACCCACATTTCAGTAGAGCTTTCAGAGCTAAGTCTATTGTAGGTCAATTACAAGATCATATGTCATTCCCTTGAGGTTCTTCTCAAATCTGAAGCCCCATCCAAAACTGTTGCTGTCACTGTGTCACTGTTTTGTGAAATAAAAAGAAAGGTTGTCTCAGCAAGGCTCCTTCAACAGGGTTGCATTGATTACTGACTTGAAAGATCACTGATGCATTAGGTCACTGAGCTCTGAGGCTGATAAATGAAAATAAAGACTACTGGTAAAATAAATTGCATGAAAATGACCTCAAGAAAAGTATTCAAATCATCCTTTGTGATCCAAGCACATGAAAGAATGAGAAATATTTTCTCAGAGTAAAATGACTTTAATAGGTATTTGAGAATTATCTTTCCATTTCTTCTTTCCTTTATCCCAACCAATGACTTTAGACAAACCCTATTATTTCCATACTTCCCTGACTACATATTTCTTTTTTTAATTAAACTTTTATTTAATGAATATAAATTTCCAAAGTACAGCTTATGGGTTACAATGGCTCCCCCCTCCCAAAACTTCCCTCTCACCCACAACCCTCCCCTTTCCCACTCCCTCTCCCCTTCCAATCACATCATGATTCATTTTCAATTCTCTTTATATACACAAGATCAGTTTAGTATATATTAGGTAACAATTTAAACAGTTTGCCCCCATATAGCAACACAAAGTGAAAAAAAAATACTGTTGGAGTACTAGATATAGCATTAAATAAGAGTATACAGCACATTGAAGACAGAGATCCTACATAATATTTTTTTTAAAAAAATTAATTAATTTTCTATGCCATTTCCAATTTAACACCAGGTTCTTTTTTCATTTCCAATTATCTTTATATACAGAAGATCGATTCAGTATATAATTAGTAAAGATCTCATCAGTTTGTACCCACGCAGAAACACAAAGTGCAAAAATACTGTTTCAGTACTAGTTATAGCATCACTGCACATTAGACAACACATTAAGGACAGATCTCACATGGGATGTAAGTACACAGTGACTTCTGTTGCTGACTTAACAATTTGACACTCCTGTTCATGGCGTCAGTAATCTCCCTAGGCTCTAGTCATGAGTTGCCAGGGCTATGGAAGCCTTTAGAGTTTGCTGACTTTGATCTTTTTCTGATAGGGTCATACTCAAAGTGGAAGTTTTCTCCTCCCTTCAGAGAAAGGTACCTCCTTCTTTGATGGCCCCATTCTTTCCACTAGGATCCTTCAGGTTGGACCCCATGACCCAATTCTATGCAAAAATAAGTGACCCAGGTGAGTTCTTCAAAGGAAAAACTGCCCTTCCTGTAAGGAAGGGTTAGACCTATGGACCAGCTGTAAGGGATGTCATTAGGAACGTATGCATAGCAAGTGCCTGTCCCACTGGCCTCTTGTGGTAATAGACTATGAGTGGTAATTAATGTGACTGGGTGAGATTGAGAGGACACTATAAAAGAGACATTATCAAGACTTTAAAAATCTTCAGGAAAATTTCCCTTTCTGAATCTGTCATAGACAAGGACATTGCCTGCCTTGTGAGATATGGTACAATCAATGCAGGCAATAAAATCTATGATTCTCCCAGCCAACAAGTCATTGCCTCATCTACATCATCCCAGGATCCCAAGAATAATGAATACTGGACCCTGGTGAGAGTAACTACTGACCATTTCATCTTCCACTGAAACTAGCTAAACAAAGATTTCACATCCAGACTCTACAGTTCAGAAATTCACTCCTGCTGGCCTCCCAACAACCTGCCACAGCCAGCAACCCTAGAGAACGGCCATAGTGATCTCACCTGATTCATCCAGGCACGGTGATTCTGCAGAAGATGCATTTCCCTCTCTGCTTCACACTCGGTCAGGGTGAATTCCCAGGAAAACTAAATCTCAGGAGACTCTCACGTCCCTTTCTCTCTCTCTCTCTCTCTCTCTCTCTCTCTCTCTCTCTCTCTCTCTCTCTCTCCCCCCCTTTCTTTCCCTCTCTCCTTCTCTCTCTCTCACACAACACACACACGTGCATGCACTTGAAGAGCCAGGTTTGGCTCCCTACTTCCTTTTCCATGATTCACATTCACTTAATAGGTTATCAAAAATCTTTCCTAAGATGCTAGGGGGAAAAAATTTGGCTTTTTTGCATGCAGATTGTGGTGATACCCTGTTTTTGGGACTGAGGGTCAGGGCAACACACACACACACACAACAGAGGTGAGGGAAGGCTGAGTGGCACAAGTATCATCCATTACCACTTGGCTGGGACTTCCAGTCATTTGTGGTAAGCTATTTCTCATGGACCTATAGCATTTTTTCTGAAATCTGATCTCTTTTGTCAATGCTACAAGTCTTCAAATAGTTTTGTACATTCTACAATAGGTCTCAAACTAGGTTAGACATTAGAATCAGCTGGGAAATTTTGTAGAAAAAGCTGATGCCTAAACCCCTACCTAGACATCCTGGCTTGGTCGACTAGAAATGCATCTCTGGAATCAGGGGATGGAAAGTTCCCCAGGTGACTTTAATATATGGCCTAGATTAAGAGAACCTGGGGGTCAGGATGTAAGTCAGAGTTCCAGCCTCTTTTTTCCACTGGCACAATCTTTATATAAATTCATATGTGCAAACAGATTTTGGAGGAAAGTAAGATGTTAACTCCTACCACCATTAAGTATCTGAACCCTGCTTCTGCTCACCTATTATACCTGTTTCCCTTTCAGTTACAGCCCCCCCAAAATATTATTACATTTGGTTCTAAACAACAAAGTTTCTCCTTCCATTTACTGCCTCAGTAGGAAGGTATAAAGTTGGCATTACATTCCATAGCAAAGAGAAACGGTATTCCACCCCAAGGAACACTGAATATGTTTGCCATATAACCTCCTTCATTCATTCAATCAATCCAAAGCAGAAAGATGAGTCATAACTTTTCCTGTGTTGTGCAACTGAGGGCTATTTTAATCAGAAGAAAGTGTGGAGGGGCCAGCACTGTGGCGCAGTAGGTTAAACCTACGCCTTCGGCACCGCAATCCCATATGGATGCCAGTTCTAGTCCCGGCTGCTCCTCTTCCAGTCCAGCTCTCTGCTGTGGCCTGGGAGAGCACTGGAGGATGGCCCAAGTGTTTGGGCCCCTGTACCCACGTGAGAGACCAGGAGAAGTACCTGGCTCCTGGCTTCAGATCAACACAGCTCTGGCCATTGCAGCCATTTGGAGGGTGAACCAATGGACTGAAGACCTTTCCCTCTGTCTCTCCCTCTCACTGTCTGTAACTCTACCTCTTAAATAAATAAATAAAATCTTTAAAAAAAAGTGTGGATAATTATCTGTATAATCTTATTTTATTAAAAGAATAAAGCAAAGAATTTTCCTAAAATACTAGTAACTATCACCCTTACATATCATCATAACCCTTCTCCAAGTGAGAGCAAGGCCAGTTTATCAGATTTTCCTCTGGCTCATAAAAGTCCCTGCTCCTTCAGAGCCTACAATTTAATTACATAGAGAAGCTGTAAACTACCCTGTGGAGTGCAGGAGGAAGAATTAGCCATCATCTTTATTTATAAGTATTCTAAACAAAGAAGCTGGTAAATGTGGACACAGTCGATGTCTCCCAGGCCTCACCAACCAGAGGGTAAAGACAGGGTCACCACATATTATAAGCAGAATTTTCTGGCTTTGTTCTCTATCTCCTCTGCCAAAACACCAGTTCCCGCTTAGATAACTCTCAAAGAATTCTGGGAACCTTCAAGGGGCACAGGAATCCAGGGTTGTGTTTACCAGGAACATCTGCCCTTTTCATCTGTGCAGCTCAAGCTCCCTGAGGCAATAGTTTCTGTCTCAGAGGAATCCAGAGTCATTAGCTCCACCCTTACCAGCCACAGGAGATGAGGACCTAGCTCCCCACTCCCAGAGTACCACAGCCACTCTCCGAAGCCACAGTCCTTAGTTTTGGAACAGTGACTACTACAGAGCTAATGAGGATTTATGCAGCCAACAGCCATAAAGGTTCTAGAAGAATGAATGGTTCTCATCTGACTCCCCGGGACCTCTCTGCCCTGAGACTTCAGCATGACTCCATTGGTTCTGGGCCAGAGAAAAATATGGTTGAAAGACATTTGCTTTATTTAAATCATCCTTCCTCTCTGGTTTGGATCTGTTCTCCCAGAATTAAGCAAGTTTGTCTTTATTTTCTTTTATTAAATTGTTTATTGGAGATTCTTCAGGTCCACATATTCACCAGCCCTATCCCCTGTCCTCTGGTTGTATTCATCCATTCACTCTTCCAAGGACTGTGCTAGATATTAAGGATACAACAATGACTGGATAGTTGTAGTCCTCTCTTCCTAGACCAAGAGCAGCTTCCCTGGGGGAAATTCAGGATGCTGTGAGCAAGCAGAGATAGATACTTTCTCCCCATACTTGTGTAATCAAGGAAAGGTTCTCAGAGGAAAGCAATGGACTTGAAACTGAAACCAAAAGAAAAAAGAAGAGTTAGATGGGCAAGGCAGAGAGAGTGTGTGTGTCCAAGTAAGAGAGTAGGGTGGAAAGCATGCACAAAGCCCCTGAGGTCAGGGAGAATCTGTCCAGTTCCACAGGTGACTCCAGGAGACTCACTTCCTACTGAACAATTGTGACCACAAAGGGGACAAGTGTCTAATTGGACTTATCTCCTGAGTTTTTCAAGAAGGTGTTAATTCAGTAGGGTCAAGCCCTGAAGGAAAAGGATCACAAGATATAAAACACCAAGTTAAGTCGGGGTTCATATAAATAATGATTTTATAGTATAAATATACCTAAAATATTGCATGGAATATACCAAAATATTATTTGCTGTTTATCTGGAATTCTAATTGAATTGAGTGTACTGTATTTTTATTTGCTACATCTGGCAACTCCAGATCATGAATATGACCACAAACTTGGTCCCTTTCACTGGAAAATCTATTGGAAAACGATGAGATAAGATTACAAAAGCAGACATCAATGGTAAAAACATAAAAATGCAACTTACAGAAAAAAAAGACACTACAACAAGCCAAGCTGAGTTTCTTGTCTGAATTCTAAATAACGAAAGGCCATGGAAAATTCTCTACAATAGCAAGTAGAAGGATCATTGCCAGAAGAAATCATAAGAGCTGGATTGCGGAGGACACTATCCTAAGGCTGTGTCCCCAAGCCATCTACTTTGGCAATAACTTAAACCAACAGAAGAGAGCCCTGTAGTCAGTAAATAATAGGCCAGCCATTCCTGAACTTGTAGTCACACACAGCCTTGGGGGAGGGGCTGACTACATCATGATTCTGGAGAATTCTGCAGAATGAGTATGTTTAAATGCATGCATGTTTATCTTCCAGCATCCCACTGTGATACAGCCCTGTGTCCATGTTTTTCAATTCAGTCTCATTATGTGTCCCTACCTCTGCCTCAGAAGGAAATGTGGGAGAATCAACACATCTACTGGGATAAGGAAAGTTAAGCTCAAGGCAGCTGGAAACAAACACGCCAGAAAAGGAAAAGGCTGAGATTTGTTGGTCTTCTTAATCATGATCTGAAGACCAGCAGTGTTTGATTAAGAAATTAAATGAGAGTGAGGGGTTCATAAACAAAAATTTCAGGGTTCAGGTTGTAGAAAATCTAGGCCTGTAATGTCTCCATAGGGATGACTTTAGATATGTGAGCACACGCATGTGGCAAGCAGAGCTTAACAGATAATATGATGAACACAAGAGAAACACTACAGAAAAAAAATGCTTTTGTGCTGTTGCAAAATTCAATACAAATTTTTTACCTTAAGTTGAAATGCACTAAATTTAAAGGCAGATGAAAACAAAACCAATAAATTTCATAGGACTGTAGTGAACACCAGATGTTGAAAGGAAGTCTTACCAAACCAGACGTCTGCTTTCATCTCTAAGAGACAAGAAATATGCAAAATTAAAAAGCACACATACACACAAAAATACACACAAAGTCAGAAACCTTAGGGATGGCAAAGTGAAAATGAATATTCCCAGATTTCAAATGAGGAGCTGCTCTCCGAAGCCATTGTTCCTTCATTCCTCACACCCTAGTCTTCTTTTTTTTTTGGACAGGCAGAGTGGACAGTGAGCGAGAGAGACACAGAGAAAGGTCTTCCTTTGCCGTTGGTTCACCCTCCAATGGCCGCCATGGCCAGTGCACTGTGCTGATCCGAAGCCAGGAGCTAGGTTCTTCTCCTGATCTCCCATGGGATGCAGGGCCCAAGCACTTGGGCCATCCTCCACTGCACTCCTGGGCCACAGCAGAGAGCTGGACTGGAAGAGGGGCAACCGGGACAGAATCCAGCACCCCAACCGGGACTAGAACTCGGTGTGCTGGCACCACAGGCGGAGGATTAGCTGCGGCACCGGCCACACCCTAGACTTCTGCCCCAGATCCTTGTGCTTAACAAGGATTGACTGGTGCTAGCATTGCACATTCTACCCTAATTTGGAATTATGGCTTTGCATACGTCTGTGAACCATTCAAAACTGAACTGCCTAGAAAACATCCTGTCTTCATTTATTTGTGCTACTACACTTGTTACTGGTAAACTTATAGCACTAGGAATTTCAAAGTCCAAGATCAAGGCACCAGCAGATCTGGTGTCGGTTGAGGGCTTATTCCTCATAGGTGGTGCCTTCTATTCACCCTCACAGGATGGAAAGGGCAAGCAAGTGTCATTAGGTCTATTTTAAGGGCCTCATCTCTTGAGTCCATGTATGCTTTGGGGATTAGGCATCAACATATGAATTTGAGAGAAGACACATTCAGAGGAAAGCATATCACTCCAATCTTTACCTGTCTTCAATTCGCCCTCTCCCTAACAACCTAAGTACACTAATTCCCAGGATCCAAAGTGGAGAGAGCCCCTTCTTTCCAGAAGTAGGCCAAGCCTCTGGTAAGCCACACAAGTTGATCTTTGCACCCAGTTCTTTACTTCATGTTAAAACAAAACAACAGAGTTTTGCATACATAGAAGTATAAAGTATAAAGTTGACCTTTTTAAAAAAAAAAGATTTATTTATTACTTTAAAATCAGAGTTACAGAGAGAGAGAGAGAGAGAGAGAGAGAGAGAGAGAGAATCTTCCATCTGCTCCTTAACCACCACCACCATCCACACCAAAATGGCCATGACAGCCAGGACAGGGCCAGGATGAGGCAAGGAGCCAGGAGCTTCATCTGGGTCTCCCAAGTGGGTACAGGGATCCAAGCACTTGGGCCATCTTCTACTGCTTTCCCAGGCTCATTACCAGGGAGCTGGATCAGAAGTGGAACAGCCTGGACTCGAACTAGTGCCTATATGGGATGCCAGTGCCACAGATGGCAGCTTTATATGCGGCACCACAGTACTGGCCCCTATAGTTGGCGTCTATAGGCTCAACATCCATAGATTCTAACAACTGTCAATAAAAACTTTAATTACTGCTATGAGAGTTCAAGTGTTCTGAACATGTGAAACTAGTTTTCTTCTCATTGTTTCCTAAATAATACCATTTAAACACTGTTTGCATGGCATGTATATTGTATTAAGTACTATAGATATAGTGCATTAGGTATTATACAGATTATTTTTAAAATACATGAGCGTGTGCATAGGTTATAAGCAAATACTATGCCATTTTTTTAAATTTATTTGACAGATAGAGTTAGACAGTGAGAGAGAGACAGAGACAGAGAGAAAGGTCTTCCTTCTGTTGGTTCACCCTCGAAATGCTGCTACAGCCGGAGCTACGCAGATCCAAAGCCAGGAGCCAGGTGCTTCCTCCTGGTCTCCCATGAAGGTACAGGGACCAAAGCACTTAGGCCATCCTCCACTGCCTTCCCGGGCCACAGCAGAGAGCTGGACTGGAAGAAGGGCAACCAGGACTAGAACCCAGTTCCCATATGGGATGCCGGTGCCGCAGGTGGAGGATTAACCAACTGAGCCACGGCGCCAGCCATGCCATTTTCTATGAAGGACTTAAGTATTCATGGATTTTACTATCTCCAAGGGTCCAGAGACCAATCCCCTGCATATACCTAAAAACTGTACTAGAGGTATTCAAGTACTTCATGGAAAATTCAAATTATGCAGAAAAAACTATACACAAATTTCAAAAATTTTGCATATGAATAAACTTACCTTTTAATTCCAATTTTCAACAAACTTTTTGAGATAGCCTCTTATGTTACTGGTGGGGTTCTTTACAGATTTATTTGAAAGTTAGAGTGACAGAGCAGGAAAGATGGCGAGAGCTTCCTACTGATTCACTCCCCAAATGACCCCAATAGCTGTTCTGTGTCAGGCTGAACACAGGAGCCAGGAATTTCCTCAGAGTCTCCCACAAAGGTGGCATGGGCCCATGTAGTTCAGCCATCCTTGGCTTCTTGCCCAGGCACATTGCCAGGCAGCTGGATCAGGAGCAGAGGAGCCAGGATTTGGACTGGCACTCTGATATGGGACGACAGCATCGCAGGCAATAGCTTAATCCTCTGCACCACAACACGGGCCCCATATCATTGTTTTTTACAATTAAAAAGGACAGTTGGGGGGGGTGTTAAGAAAAATATAATCATGAAAAGGAAAGCTAGACTTTGCTTTCAAGAAATAATGTATAATAAAGTTGGGCTATATTAACACTTACCTCAGATGGTTGCTGGAACACAATGACTTAACAACAGATCATCTGTTGCAAGTGAGCTTGGCCCTTAAAAGAGGTGGTTAGTTTCTACACGTTTTAAAAAGAAATAATTCCCAGGCAGAGCCAAGATGGCGGAATAGTGAGGGTGCGCACCGATAGTCCAGGAAAAGATATTTTAATAAAAGTGGAGTTACTGTAGCCTCAGGAAAAGGCTCAGGAAAAAATTGCAGAGCAAACTCTTCCAGATCTAGTGGATGTGACATGGAGGACCTACGGGGAGAGCAAAGTCACCCACTGTGCAGGAGCCGAGCTGTGGGAGCCGAGCAGCAGAAGCTGAGCAGCAGAAGCCAAGCCGCAGAGTCTGCGCACCAGCATTGGAAGGGGAGGTGAGACAAAAAACTCGGTAACCCGACATTGGCGGGGAAAGGCAGAAAGAGCCTAGAGGGAATAAGGCCTGAAGCCCCACTGGGGAAAGTTCACCAGGCTGACTGGAGGAGAGAAAAAAAAAGAATAAATAAGGGAAACTGGCACAGACATTAGCCTCTCTCTCCACTCACCTTACAAAGCCTAGCAAGACAAAGAGCAGGCACTATTTTACATATGTAAAGCAGCGCCCGCCATTAGCCAAGCAGAAAAACCTGACTCTGGTGGGGAAAATTAACAGGAGGTTAGGACCTAGTGAAAGTGTGGAGCTAACAAACTGAGACTGTGAAAATCTGAGGGGGGGCGAGAGAACTCACCAAGTACACAAACTCGGTAACCTTGGCAACCCAGTGAGAAACTGCGGAGAAATTTGAGACCACACTGAGGGCTGCATAAACTCTTTGTGTGGTCCCAGGGGTAGAGCAGACGAATACCCACAGGGGCCAGATTTCATACATCAACTACACTCAATCCCACTCAGCTGTGTGGAACTACTTCCCAACTGAGTCAAAAAGAGAGAGAGAGAGAGAGAGAGAGAGAGAAAACAATCTTGGTGAGTCACCTGTGGCACACCCTTAACCCTGAAGTACCAAACAGAGCTCTCTGGCCACACCAATCACAGCCTCTAAGAATCCATCAAAAGCAGACATTCCACTTAATCTAGAGATATAGTATTACGAGAAAAAGCACCACAATGAAGGAACCACAATGCCAAACAAATGCAGAAACCGATGTAACAAGAACAAGGAAGACACTGATGCCCCCAAATGAAAAGACACCCCAATTCAAGATTATGAAGATGAAGAGATAGAGGAAATGCAAGAAGCGGATCTCAAAAAACTGATGAGAACCTTAAGAAGTTCTCAAAAACAAATTTTTGAACTACAGAAATCCTTAATGGACAAGATAGAAAATCTCACTCACGAAAATGAAATATTAAGGAGGAATCAAAATGAAATGAAACAACTAGTGGAACAAGAAACTCTGATAGTGACTAGAAATCATAATGAAATGAAGAATTCAATAGATCAAATGACAAACACATTAGAGAGCCTTAAAAACAGAATAGGTGAAGCAGAAGATAGAATATCAGACTTAGAAGACAGAGAACAGGAAAGGAAACAGGCAAACCAAAGAAAAGAAGAGGAAATTAGAAATCTAAAAAATATTGTCAGGAATCTAGAGGATACTATTAAAAAACCCAACATTCGGGTTCTAGGAGTTCCTGAAGGCATGGAGAGGGAGAAAGGATTAGAAGGCCTTTTTAGTGAGATACTAGCAGAAAATTTCCCAGGTTTGGAGAAGGACAGAGACATCCTAGTACAGGAAGCTCATAGAATCCCTAATAAACATGATCAAAAGAGATCCTCACCACGACACCTTGTAATTAAACTCACCACAGTGAAACATAAAGAAAAGATCTTAAAATGTGCAAGAGAGAAACGCCAGATTACTCTCAGAGGATTTCCAATTAGACTCACAGCTGACTTCTCATCAGAAACCCTACAAGCTAGGAGGGAATGGCGAGATATAGCCCAGGTACTAAGAGAGAAAAACTGCCAGCCCAGAATATTATATCCTGCAAAGTTCTAATTTGTGAATGAAGGTGAAATAAAGACCTTTCACAGCAAACAGAAATTGAAAGAATTTGTTGCCACTCGTCCAGCCCTGCAAAAGATGCTTAAAGATGTGTTACACACAGAAACACAGAAACATGGTCACCAATATGAAAGAAGGTAAAGGAAGGAAACCTCACAGCAAAAGATCACAGGAAGTTCAAAGCATATATTAGAAAATATCTTTGGGAAAGCGGCAGGGCAATGTTACTACTTATCAATAGTCAAATTGAACATTAATGGCCTGAACTGTCCAGTTAAAAGACACCGATTGGCTGATTGGGTTAAGGAACAAAACCCATCTATTTGCTGCTTACAAGAAACACACCTTTCCAACAAAGATGCATACAGACTGAAAGTGAAAGGCTGTAAAAAGATATACAATACCAACAGAAATGTAAAAAGAGTGGGCAAAGCCATCTTAATATCGGACAACATAAACTTTACCACAAAAACTGTCAGGAGAGACAAAGAGGGGCAGTATATAATGATTAAGATATCAATTCAACAGGAAGATATAACGATTTTCAATGTATATGCACCTAATTACAGGGAACCAGCTTATTTAAAAGATTTGTTAAAGGACTTAAAGGGAGACTTAGACCCCAATACAATAGTACTGGGGGACTTCAATACTCCACTCTCAGAAATAGACAGATCAACAGGACAGAAGATCAACAAGGAGACAGTAGACTTAAACGACACTATAGCCCAAATGGATCTAACAGATATCTACAGAACTTTTCATCCTACACATAAAGAATTCACATTCTTCTCAGCAGTACATGGAACCTACTCTAGGATTGACCACATACTATGCCATAAAGCAAGTCTCAGCGAATAAAAAGAATTAGAATCATACCATGCAGCTTCTCAGACCATAGGGGAATGAAATGGAAATTATCAACGCAGGAATCCCTAGAGCATATGCAAACACATGGAGATTGAACAACATGCTCCTGAATGAACAATGGGTCATAGAAGAAATTAAAAGAGAAATCAAAAATTTCCTGGAAGTGAATGAGGATAACAGCACATCATACCAAAACCTATGGAATACAGCAAAAGCAGTGTTGAGGAAAGTTTATTTCCATAGGTGCCTACATCAAGAAATTGGAAAGGCACCAAATACACAAGCTTTCAATGCATCTCAAGGATCTAGAAAATCTGCAGAAAACCAGACCCAAAGTTAGTAGGAGAAGAGAAATAATTAAAATCAGAGAAGAGATCAACAGGAATGAATCAAAAAAAAATTACAAAAAATCAGCCAAACGAGGAGCTAGTTTTTTGAAAAAATAAACAAAATTGACACCCCATTTGCCCAACTAACTAAAAAAAAGAAGAGAAAAGACCTAAATCAATAAAATCAGAGATGAAAAAGGAAACGTAACAACAGACACCATAGAAATAAAAAGAGTCATCAGAAATTACTACAAGGACTTGTATGCCAGCGAACAGGGAAATCGATCAGAAATGGATAGATTCCTGGAAACATGCAGCCTACCTAAATTGAACCAGGAAGACATAGAAAACCTAAACAGACCCATAACTGACACAGAAATTGAAACAGTAATAAAGGCCCTCCCAACAAAGAAAAGCCCAGGACCAGATGGATTCACTGCTGAATTCTACCAGACATTTAAAGAAAAACTAACTCCAATTCTTCTCAAACTATTCAGAACAATCAAAAAGAGGGAACCCTCCCAAATTGTTTCTATGAAGCCAGCATCACCATAATTCCTAAGCCGGAAAAAGATGCAGCATTGAAAGAGAATTACAGACCAATATCCCTGATGAACATAGATGCAAAAATACTCAATAAAATTCTGGCCAATAGAATGCAACAACACATCAGAAAGATCATCCACCCAGATCAAGTGGGATTTATCCCTGGTATGCAGGGATGGTTCAATGTTCACAAACAATCAACGTGATACACCACATTAATAGACTGCAGAAGAAAAACCATATGATTCTCTCAATAGACGCAGAGAAAGCATTTGATAAAATACAACACCCTTTCATGATGAAAACTCTAAGCAAACTGGGTGTGGAAGGAACATTCCTCAATACAATCAAAGCAATATATGAAAAACCCACAGCCAACATCCTATTGAATGGGGAAAAGTTGGAAGCATTTCCGCTGAGATCTGGTACCAGACAGGGATGCCCACTCTCACCACTGCTATTCAATAGAGTTCTAGAAGTTTTAACCAGAGCTATTAGGCAAGAAAAAGAAATTAAAGGGATACAAATTGGGAAGAAAGAACTCAAACTATCCCTCTTTGCAGACGATATGATTCTTTATTTAGGGGACCCAAAGAACTCTACTAAGAGACTATTGGAACTCATAGAAGACTTTGGCAAAGTAGCAGGATATAAAATCAATGCACAAAAATCAACAGCCTTTGTATACACAGGCAATGCCATGGCTGAGGAAGAACTTCTAAGATCAATCCCATTCACAATAGCCACAAAAACAATCAAATACCTTGGAATAAACTTAACCAAGGAAGTTAAAGATCTCTACGATGAGAATTACAAAACCTTAAAGAAAGAAATAGAAGAGGACACCAAAAAATGGAGAAATCTTCCATGCTCATGGATTGGAAGAATCAATATCATCAAAATGTCTATTCTCCCAAAAGCAATTTATACATTCAATGCAATACCAATCAAGATACCAAAGACCTTCTTCTCAGATCTGGAAAAAATGATGCTGAAATTCATATGGAGACACAGGAGACCTCGAATAGCCAAAGCAATCTTGTACAACAAAAACAAAGCCGGAGGCATCACAATACCAGATTTCAGGACATACTACAGGGCAGTTGTTATCAAAACAGCATGGTACTGGTACAGAAACAGATGGATAGACCAATGGAACAGAATAGAAACACCAGAAATCAATCCAAACATCTACAGCCAACTTATATTTGATCAAGGATCCAAAACCAATTCCTGGAGTAAGACAGTCTATTCGATAAATGGTCCTGGGAAAATTGGATTTCCACATGCAGAAGCATGAAGCAAGACCCTTACCTTTAACCTTACCTAAAAATTCACTCAACATGGATTAAAGACTTAAATCTACAACCCGACACCATCAAAATATTAGAGAGCATTGGAGAAACCCTGCAAGATATAGGTACCGGCAAAGACTTCCTAGAAAAGAAGCACAGGCAGTCAAAGCCAAAATTAGCATTTGGGATTGCATCAAATTGAGAAGTTTCTGTACTTCAAAAGATACAGTCAGGAAAGTGACAAGGCAACTGACATAATGGGAAAACATATTTGCAAACTATGCTATGAACAAAGGGTTGATAACCAGAATCTATTAAGAAATCAAGAAACTCCACAACATCAAAACAAACAACCCACTTAAGAGATGGGCCAAGGACCTCAATAGACATTTTTCAAAAAAGGAAATCCAAATGGCCAACAGACACATGAAAAAATGTTCAAGATCACGAGCAATCAGGGAAATGCAAATCAAAACCACAATGAGGTTTCACCTCACCCCGGTGAGAATGGCTCACATTCAGAAATCTACCAACAATAGATGCTGGAGAGGATGTGGGGAAAAAGGGACACTGACCCACTGTTGGTGGGAATGCAAACTGGTTAAGCCACTATGGAAGTCAGTCTGGAGATTCCTCAGAAACCTGAACATAACCCTACCATACAACCCAGCCATCCCACTCCTTGGAATTTACCAAATTGAAATCAAATTGGCAAACAAAAAAGCTGTCTGCACATTAATGTTTATTGCAGCTCAATTCACAATATCTAAGACCTGGAACCAACCCAAATGCCCATCAACAGTAGATTGGATAAAGAAATTATGGGACATGTACTCTATAGAATACTATACAGCAGTCAAAAACAATGAAACCCGGTCATTTGCAACAAGATGGAGGAATCTGGAAAACATCATGCTGAGTGAATTAAGCAAGTCTCAAAGAGACAAATATCATTTGTTTTCCCTGATCGGTGACAACTAACTGAGCACCAAAGGGGAAACCTGTTGAAGTGAAATGGACACTATGAGAAAAAGTGACTTATCAGCTCTGGTCCTGACTGTTGATGTACAATGTAATACTTTATCTATTTTAGTATTTTTTGTTCTAGTACTATTAGTTGAACTCTGTAATTAACACACAATTATTCTTAGGTGTTTAAATTTTAACTGAAAAGTGATCCCTGTTAGGAATCTGTAAAACATTATGCTGAGTAAAATAAGCCAGACCCAAAGAGACAAATATCATATGTTCTCCCTGATCAGTGACGACTAACTGAGCACCAAAAAGGAAACCTGTTAAAGTGAAATGAACACTATGAGAAACGGTGACTTGATCAGCCCCTGCCCTGACTGTTGATGAACAACTTAATACGTTATCCCTCTTAGTATTTTTGTTTGTTTGTTCTACCTAATACTTTGGTTGAATTCTGTAATCAATACACAGTTATTCTTAAGTGTTGAAATTTAACTGAAAAGTGATCCCTGTTAAATATAAGAGTGGGAATAAGAGAGGGAAGAGATGTACAGTGTGGGACATGCTCAATCAGACTTGCCCCAAATGATGGAGTTAGAAACATACCAGGGGATTCCAATTCAATCCCATCAAGGTGGCATGTACCAATGCCATCTCACTAGTTCAAGTGATCAATTTCAGTTCACAATTGATGACTCTGATAGGTCTAAGAATCAAAGGGATCACACAAACAAGACTAGTGTCTGCTAATATTAACTGATAGAATAAAAAAGGGAGAGAATGATCCAACATGGGAAGCAGGATACACAGCAGGCTCATAGAATGACAGATGTCCTAAATAGCACTCCAGCCTCAGAATCAGCCCTTAAGGCATTCGGATCCGGCTGAAAAGCCCATGTTAGTATTTCAGGCATGGAAAGCCAAGATACTCTGGCAAAACAAGAAAATGACCTAAATGAAAGATCTGTGGGAGTGAGATCCCAGTGGAAAGAACAGGTCATCAAAGGAGGAGGTACCTTTCTCTGAAGGGAGGAGAGAACTTCCACTTTGACTACAACCTTGTCTAAATATGATCAGAATCGGTGAACTCAAAAGGCTTCCATAGCCTTGGCAACTCATGACAAGAGCCTAGGGTGATTACTGACGCCATAAACAAGAGTGTCAATTTGTTAAGTCAACAACAGGAGTCACTGTGCACTTACTTCTCATGTGCTGTACATTGTGATTTAATGCTATTCTTAATGTGCTGTACATTGTGATTTAATGCTATAACTAGTACTCAAACAGTATTTTTCACTTTGTGTTTCTGTGTGGGTGCAAACTGTTGAAAGCTTTACTTAATATATGCTAAATTTATCTTATGTATATAAAGAGAATTGAAAATGAATCTTGATGTGAATGGAAGGGGAGAAGGAGTGGGAAAGTGGAGGGTTGTGGGTGGGAGGGAAGTTATGGGGGGGAAGCCATTATAATCCTTAAGCTGTACTTTGGAAATTTATATTCATTAAATAAAAGTTAAAAAAGGTAATAATTCCCAAACTCCAAAATCATATAGAAGAGAATTTACATTACCCATATCCCTACCATTTAGAAGCTACCACTATTAATAAACATCTTGGCATTTAGCCTACTAATCTCTGTTCTGTATTTGCATCATATTGCTATAAAAATGAGATCATCCTGTGTTTATTTTTAATAACAACTTTAGTAAAAAAATAAATACACAGCAACATTTTTCCATGATTGAATGTTCTAATATGCATAGGTATTTTTATAGAACTATAAAAAATCTCACTACTGATCTTACGTGTAAATTAATTAAGTCTAAGGATACCTGAGAATAATAAATTGGCTTTGTTTTATGAATGTGTCTTCATTTACTTATCAAACTCCTTCCTATCACCACTTCTTCTCTATCCCCCCTTCTAAATATTTTGTACATCCAATTATTTCCTAAAGATAAACTGCTAGAAGAGCAATTGTTAGGTCACAGGGAATTTGCTATGCGTTTTGAACTAAATTTATCTGTTTTTCTTCTCAAATTTTCTGGAATTCAGCAAGAGCCCCACACAGGCTTCTTCAGTGACGTATGTGATTTACATGCATGCCTCTTTTAATGTACAATGCTAATTTCATTCCATCAAGTAGTAGACACCAAGCACATGTGTATTTAGTTATATTTTTAAATCTGTCATTGCAACTCTCTTATGCTGACAGCTCCAGTCATTTCTAGTTCATAGAAGTTATGTCAGAAAATTAAATCAATTCATTGATGCAATTTACATAGTAAAACCAAGAGGGAGCTAATTTTAGTCCAAAGCAATATGAAAAACTACATCCTGCTTAAATTTAAAGTCAGTGAGCTGAGGATACACACAACCTGGATGGATCTCACAGGCATTCTGGTCATCAGAAAAAGACAGATCCTAGCGAGCCTAGTTACGATTCCATGTATGGAGAGCTCAAGAATGAGCAGAACAAATAAAGTGCTAGAGATCAGAAGAGTGGTTACCTCGTGGCCCCTGAGAAGATTTTGACAGGGAAGTAGCCCACAGGAGACTTCTGTGATGCCAAAGATATTTTATTGATTGATCTGGATGACAGTTACCCAGTCCTATGTAAAAATAAAACGAAACTATTTTAGTGGACAGTTAAGAACTTGAACAATACACTTACAGTTTATGTATTTTCACATTCAATATTTTACTATTGTATGTTATACTTCAATTTTTTAAAACCACAAACCAATCAATGGCTTATGTATTCATTTCCTAGAACCACTATGATAAAGTGCCACAAACTAAATGCCTTAGAACAACAGAGCCTATTTGGAGGCTAGAAGTCCCAAATCAATGTGTCAGCAGGAACATGCTCCCTCTGAAATCTGTAGAGGTATCATTCCTTGTGTAATTGGGTTTCAGGTGATTTGCCAACAATCTTTGTTATTCCTTGGCTTATAAATGCATCACTTCACTCCTTCATCTCAATATCATCATATTCTTACAAGGACATATTGGATTAGGTAACCATTCTTTCCATGTTACCTCATCTAATTACATCTGTGATAACCTTATTTCCAAATAAGTTTACAATCAGAATTACTGGGGCTAGGACTCCAATGTAAATTTGGGAGAACATAATTCAATGCATAATAGGGTACACTCTTGTTTTTAAAATTTCTCTCAAAAAGTTGAGTTCTGAAAAAGGAACCAGAAGCAGGAAAATTATGTCTTAAAGGATTTACAACTGCTGCCATGGTAAATAGACCATGGGCAAGGAGTTTTATTAGGGCTGCAGATATGTTCTTAGTTTCCAGTGTATGTACCAAGAAGGAAAAAAGTCCTTGGAAAAAAATGCATACAGGAAATTTTAAAATGTCAAGAGATAGCACACTTCAATAGTGAGGCAGTGTGTTACTTCTGAGATATTAAGATATGTTTGTTGTTTCCCAGCACTCAGCCAGTTGGCTGCTCCAAGGGCAGCTATGGCCGGGCAGAAAACAGAGAGTGAGCCCCTCTGGAGAGAGAAGAGATTAGATCTGCAGACATGATGTCTTGAGTAAATAGTGGAGGGAGAATTCTACCTCTGACCACTAGATGTGAATAGAAAGTTCAGCCTGAGGATGAGAAGAAAAAGAGAAGGGTGCTTATTTTTCATTTCTAGGAAAGCCACTTTGGGGAAGGGGGATCAGAAGCAAGAATAGGAATAACTGTGGCAAATGGGACATTAATACCCTCAAAGATAATCTTGTGTGCCAAGTAGGGCATGGCAACAGCAAAGAGAGTATCCAGGCCTGTGGAAGCTGTGTGGATAGACAAGAATCATTTCAACAAAGATCTGCAAACGTGAGGACCACAAAAGCCCCATACCCAATATAAAAAAGTGATTGATTAAATTAATACCTAGATATGACATGGTTTTTCTCCATTTTTAAGTCCTGGTTGTTGCAGGCATTTAGGGAGTGAACCAGCAGATGGAAGATTTCTTTCTTTCTGTCTCTGTATCTCTGTTTTTCAAATAAATGAAAATAAACAAATAAATTTTTTAAAAGAAAAGGATTCCATTGGGTGATAGGTCATATCTTGCTGCTTCTCTCAAATCTATCTGCCAACATTGCCTTCACTGTGATTGAATCCCCAGCCTTAGAAAATGCACTCTGCTGACAAAACCACTTTTAGAAGAACATCTATTGAAAGAAGGCTTATTGATATATACTTATACAAATTGAGGCTGTCTTTAGCATACAGAACTGACTTGGGTTCACTTGACTTCATTATTAAATAGTTCACCTATTTTAGTATCACCATATTTTTTTTCACCTGCCTTTTTAGATGACCATAACTTCTGAACCAAAATTTGGAAAGTCTGATCAGATAAGGAAGGTTTTTTTTTCTGATTTGTGCATTTGTTTGTATAATGTATGTGTATAGACTTATAGATGAGGACCAATTATGTCAGGTTCAGTTAGAAATACATCCATTCTATTGAAAAGAATGGAATTACAAGAAGATCAAGGACATCTGGTCATCATCTAGGAAAGACTGAGTTTTGGAGAGGAGTGAGTAGTAATCATCTGGAAATTGTCCCTTGCTTCTGGCAGCACAGGAATTTGCTTCAGGAAAATTGATCATTCTATGAGTGCAGGGGCCAGCTTAGCACCATGTGCCAAGGAAGACCTAGCTGTCATCTAATGATGATAATGAGAGGAGAATGATTCCACAGGCTGAGGCAAAGCACTTCCTGGGTCTAGTTTCCTTTAACTGTATTCATACAGTCCCTGATCTGCTGTCATCAGTTTCCTAAGTGCCCCTTTCCATCCTAAGCACAATTGCACTGCTCCGTGGATGCCTGGGGTTTCTTTCCAGCAGACCTAACCATGAGACAACATTTTTTTGCATGTTTGATGATTCTGTCAGTTACATTTTACGCCTTGCATCTCAAATTAATTCATAAGCAGACTAAAATTTTGGCCAGAATAACATAGTGAATATTTCCATTTCTAAATAGTGAGAAATCATTACAGAAAACAAATGTTATTTCCATTCACCAATGTCTCTCTACCATGTATTTATGCATTAATTTTTAAAATAAAAAAGCTGATTTCTTTGTTGAGAGTAAAAACATTGCCTTCTTAAATTTTGGTTGGGGGTAAATGAAGAAAAAATAATTGAACTTTATCATTTCAATGTCACACAGGAGATCTGACAACATTTAATAGAACATGCTCTTTGGGACAGTTGGTTAGCTTAATGGCTAAAATGCCAGTGCCACATATCCAGGGTGCCTGGGTTTAAGTCCCAGCTCCACTTCAGATTGCAGCTTCCTGTAATGTGCACCCTGGGAGGCAGCAGGTGAGGGCTCAACTATTTAGGTCTCTACCACCTACCTGGGAGATCTGGATTGAGTTCTTGACTCCTGGCTTTGTTTCTGCCCAACACAGCTTTTGCAAGCAGTCGGGGAGTGAACTATAAGATGGAAGATATCTCTCTGTGTGTGTATTTCTCCTTCCTTCAAATAAATAAAAAACTTTTTAAATGTTGTTTTATGAATGAGGAATTTGATTCACAAAGAACTTAAGACAGTGCTTCTCAAACTTGAATGTACATCCAAATTACCTAGGCTATGCACTAACAGGTAAAACTTCTTCACTCCACCACCAGAGATTCTTTCCAGTGGGTCTGGAGGAAAAGGCCAGGAATCTACATCTAGAGGATATAAATTGCATATTCAATAATTACTCCCAAGTGATCCTGATACAGGTGGTAAATAGAAAGCATTGTGAAAATATAATGAAACCACCTCTGGCATCCCACAGATGGGAATAGCAGAGTCTCAGCTCAGAATTTCAGTATTGGCCGGCACCGTGGCTTAACAGCCTAATCCTCCACCTTGTGGCGCCGGCACACCGGGTTCTAGTCCCGGTTGGGGCGCCAGATTCTATCCCGGTTGCCCCTCTTCCAGGGCAGCTCTCTGCTATGGCCCGGGAGTGCAGTGGAGGATGGCCCAAGTGCTTGGGCCCTGCACCCACGTGGGAGACCAGGAGAAGCACCTGGCTCCTGCCTTCGGATCAGCGAGATGCGCCGGCCGCAGCGGCCATTGGAGGGTGAACCAACGGCAAAAAGGAAGACCTTCCTCTCTGTCTCTCTCTCTCACTATCCACTCTGCCTGTCAAAAAAAAAAAAAAGAATTTCAGTATTAAGATGAAATTTAAGGAAAGTAGGTGAGGTGCAAAAAAGGAAGATAAAGTTTAACAAAAGCATATGAGATGCAAAGACAGCTGACTCTTCCTCCTGAGCCCTGATCCTCATTGTTACGCTGCACACACACTTGCTCTGAAAACCCTCTAAGTTAATGATTCTATTGGAATTAAACTTAAATGCCATAAAGTGTAATGTACTTCAGCATATAGCACTAGATTATTAAATCCCCATAATGATCATGAGATAATTTTATTATCTTCATTTCAAAAAAGATCAAAATGAGGTTATCAATTAACATGTTCAAAATTACGCAGCAAGAAAGTACAAGAGCTGCCTGCAAACTTGCCCTATAGGCACATCACCATGTTGCTTCCTTGGGGGTTCCTGATGTGATGGCTTTTTCTACCTGAAACGTCCTGTCATCAAGTACCTGCAATTTGTCTTCCACTAGTTGGTCAGTGACATTCATCGGCACCCATGGTGAGCTGAAGGCCGAATACGGAAACCGAAAAGTCACAATTGCCCTTACCATTGCTGTTCTTAGCCCCCTGCGAACTTTTCATTTGTGCCACTTTGCTTCTTCACTTTAAGCACACATTTGCCTTCTAAGCAGAGTTAACACCGGGTTATAACAAAACATTTTCAAAATTGCAGGAGTGGGTGTTTGAGGTAGCAGTGAAGATCCTGCTTGGGATGCCCCCATCCCATATTGAAGTGCCTGGCTTTGGGCGCCAGCTCTGCTTCTGCATTCAGCTTCCTGTTAATGTGCACCCCGGAAGGCAGTGTTAATGGTCCAAGAGCTTGAGACTCTCCCACCCATGTCAGAGACCCAGATGGAATTCCAATTTAAAAATGCTGCCTAGAGTTATATTCCATATTTTCCCAAAGAACAACATGGTTTGAGTGGTGTTATAGCTGAATGTGTGCCCTATCCCACCAAAATTTCATATGTGAAAACCCCAAACTCAATCCAATGTGACTGTAATTGGAGATAGGGATTTAGGGAAGTAATGAAAGTTAAATGAGGTTGTAAGGGTAAGGGTTTAATCTGATAGGATTGGTGTCTGAAGAAGGAAGAGGTAGAGGAAGGGGAGAAGGAGGAGGAGGAAGGATGAGAGAGAAAGAAGAAGAGGAGGAGGAAGAGATGGAGAAGAGAAGAAGAACATCAGAGATCATTTTCCGAACCCCCAGTCACACACAGAGGAAAGCCACAAGAAGACACAGCAAGAAGACAGCAGAAAGACCTCACCAGAAATCGAATTTATCAGCACCATAATCATGGGTTCCCAGCATCCAGAACTATGAGAGAAAAGTGTCTATTGTTTAAGCCAGCCAATCTGGGGAGCCAATTTTCCTCTGGTAGTCTGAGAAAACTAATACAGGGTGGCATTTAACTCATGCTAAAACAGGGCAAGGAATTGTCTTGGAAAATGGAATTTTCATTTGTGATTTCTGGCACTTCACTACAAAATTCAGATTCTTCTGAACTGAACACTGAGTGGTCCTAAACTCGAGGTAAGAGATAGTCCATATCCCTGAGACATAACACCCTACCCAGGGCCAACCCTGCTACCTTCAGCCATCATCTGGGCAATACCCTGTTCACCGTTGGTACAGACTATTGGGAAGGAGTGGGGTTTCCAGGAGCCTGAGACCTTTGTTATAAGGAAGGACATTCTATGGAGCCGAAGTTCCTGGAAAAATGAGGTTCTACCCCAGCAGTCCCCATGCTGCTGTCTGTGGCCCCCTTGGTATGTCCCAAACACTTTCAGGGGGTTCACAAGGTCAAAACTAATATAAGAACCTGAAAACACTATTTTCTTCTGTTTATATGGAGGTCTCATGCATGGAGAAGGAAATCACTGATGTCTTAGTACAAGTCCAGGCTGTGGCAGCAAACTTAGTAGTAGTCATGGTATTATTTACCCCCTCACACTCACAAGAGGAAGAATATCAGGTTCCCATAAGAAGGCCCTTTTGGGGGCAGTAAAAGTTGGTAATTTTATCCCAACTCATCTGTTGGCTACAGACTTTTTTAGTATTCTGTGAGAAAACAGGTAGAAGTACATGTGCCATGTTGGAACTGGCAGACATTTCACACCATCTTGAGAAAAAGGCCTGGTGTGATTGTTTGCATTGTGAGTTGAAGCAGCTGCTTTCTCGTGGACTACTGTATTCTTTTTCTGTTGCGTCTGCAAAAATCGGTCACAAAATTAGTGGCTTAAAGCAACAGACATTTATTATCTTACATTTTTGGAGGTCAGAAGCCCAACATAGGTCTCAGTGGGCTAAAATAAAGTGTCAGCAGGACTGTGTACCCTGCAGAGACTCTACGGAAGAATGCACTTTCTTGCCCTTTCCAGAGGCTAGCAACCACCTACATTCCTTAGCTCTTGGCTTCCTCCTCCATGATCTATGTCAGTCACACAGTATCCTCAAATCTTCACCTCCCTTTTACTTGAAAGGTTCTTGCAAATGCATAAAAATAAATAATCTGCCTATCTCAGGATCTTTTACTGAATGACAGTTGCAAAGTCTTTCACACACACACACACACACACCACCACCACCACCACCACCACCACCACTACAACCACCCTTCACCCCCCTACAAAGGCAACATAGTCACAGAATCCTGATGATACACTGCCATTATTCTGCTTACCACAAATTCTATTTTCACTTGAAAGAATGAAGCTGGTGACAGTGACTGGCAAAAAGCAAAACAATTCTGTGCTCCACCCACTGACCACAAGGATGTGGCCTTTACTTTTCTAACTCATGACCTAAACTTCCCTCCCTTGAGCCTCTGTTGGAGCTGGTATGAGTGACTAATGATTGAAGTAACCTGCACATGCCCCTCCCTACCTGAGGACAGAAATGAACAACTGGTCCAGGCAGAATCAAGCAGGATTTTAGGTAAAACCACATGGAATGAAATCCCAACATGTTACTCACTCATTTCAATTAACAAACTCTCCTGAAAATACAAATATACCAGGAAAATAGGACCCTGGTATCTGTCATTCAGGCATGAGTCATTAATTTTTATCTACTTATTGTGGGAAATAGAGATTAATACACTGTGAGTCACAAAAGTCTCAAATAGGTGACTCTTTAAAGCCACTTCTGCTGCTAACCTTTCTAATGGTGTCCAAAATTCCTGGAATTTTTCGAGAGTGACCCAGAAACTTCCCAAGTGATAATCATTTAGTGGTGTTTACCTGGGACGCCATATTGAGAAAGATTTTGAAAGCTCACATGGGCTGTGTTTGAAAAAGTGTGATGATCCTTTAGTAAGAGCAGTTTAGCATAGGACAGAGGTCAGTGTCATTTATGCTTCCTATTTCTCCTTCTTTGACCTCAGGCTCAGAGGGAAAGCTCTGGAGGGAAAGCAGGCACAGCTTCAAATTAAAGACTGACTTCATTCTTGCCTGATTTGCTGGCAAATCCATCCTTCCCAGTCACATTTCTCTTTTGCTGATAACATTTACATCATAACGACCCAGAGACTATGCTCCTTCCAGCAAGAACCACAGCTCCAATGTCAAATGTAGCAATTGTCTCTTGCAAGGATGCCGTGGGCCAATTCCTTAGTGTGAACACTCAGAAGCCAAAAGAAAGTGTTAGGACTTAATTTCTCCAGAGCAGTACTAAGTGTTTCCACTCCTAGTCACTCAGGAGCATTTATTTTTGCCAAAATTCAGACTATAGAACTACCAAAAGCATCATAACTAGCATGTGTGTGTGTGTGTGTGTATTAAATAATTGGGTCAAGCACCCAAAGGTTCATGCCAATTCTTTAAGTTGCATATGATATTCAGCATTATATTATCAGATTATCAGATTACAGGAGGAAGAAAATCAGGGAAAAAAAACTGAAGCTGAGTAACTTGCCCAAAATTAAGTAAGACTTTAAGTGGTAAATCCAAAGAATCTGTTCTATATATTACATTCTGTTGCTTAACCCTTACAAAAAAAGCCACATAATGTAGTGTTCTATGTTGAAAAATCATACAGATTACATATTCTATTCAAGGCAAAGAGTGAGAGAAACAACACTAGGACAATGAATTTTGCTCAATGTGTAAAAAAAAGGGGGGGGGGGCACAGAACAGAAAGGAGACAGAATGCAAACTCACAGCCAGGCCAAATTTATTCAAAGAAAATAAGCTTGCAGTGGTAGACCAACTGCCAGCATGCACACAGACCACAGGGCAAAGGGTCAGACTCCAGGGATTGGGTTTTTCAAATATTACGTAGGCTGGAATGGGATTGGGGAGCAGTAGAATATAAATTTCCAAAGTACAGCTTATGGATTACAATGGCTTCCCCACCATTACTTCCCTCCCATCCGCAACCCTACCATCTCCCACTCCTTCTCCCCTTCCATTCAGATCAAGACTCATTTTCAATTCTCTTTATATACAGAAGATAAATTCAGCATATATTAAGTAAAGATTTCAACAGTTTGCACCCACACAGAAACACAAAGTGAAACATACTGTTTGAGTACTAATTATAGCATTAAATCACAATGTACAGCACATTAAGGACAGAGATCCTATATGAGGAGTAAGTGCACAGTGATTCCTATTGCTGATTTAACAAATTGACACTCTTGTTTATGGCGTCAGCAATCATCCTAGGCTCTCGACACGAGTTGCCAAGGTTATGGAGGCCTTTTGAGTTCGCTGACTCTGATCATATTTAGACAAGGTCGTAGTCAAAGTGGAAGTTCTCTCCTTGCTTCAGAGAAAGGTACTTCCTTCTTTGATGACCTGTTCTTTCCACTAGGATCTCACTCGCACAGATCTTTCATTTATGTTTTTTGTTTTGTTTTGTTTTGTTTTTTGCCAGAGTGTCTTGGCATTCCATGCCTGAAATACTATCATGGGTTTTTCAGCTGGATCCAAATGCCTTAAGGGCTGATTCTGAGACTGGAGTGCTGTTTAGGACATCTGTCATTCTATGAGTCTGCTGTGTATCCTGCTTCCCATGTTGGATCATTCTCTCCCTTTTTTATTCTATCAGTTAATAATAGCAGACACCCTTTAATTTCTTAGGCAAGAAAAAGAAATTAAAGGGATACAAATTGGGAAGAAAGAACTCAAACTATCCCTCTTTGCAGACGATATGATTCTTTATTTAGGGGACCCAAAGAACTCTACTAAGAGACTATTGGAACTCATAGAAGACTTTGGCAAAGTAGCAGGATATAAAATCAATGCACAAAAATCAACAGCCTTTGTATACACAGGCAATGCCACGGCTGAGGAAGAACTTCTAAGATCAATCCCATTCACAATAGCCACAAAAACAATCAAATACCTTGGAATAAACTTAACCAAGGAAGTTAAAGATCTCTACGATGAGAATTACAAAACCTTAAAGAAAGAAATAGAAGAGGATACCAAAAAATGGAAAAATCTTCCATGCTCATGGATTGGAAGAATCAATATCATCAAAATGTCTATTCTCCCAAAAGCAATTTATACATTCAATGCAATACCAATCAAGATACCGAAGACATTCTTCTCAGATCTGGAAAAAATGATGCTGAAATTCATATGGAGACACAGGAGACCTCGAATAGCTAAAGCAATCTTGTACAACAAAAACAAAGCCAGAGGCATCACAATACCAGATTTCAGGGCATACTACAGGGCAGTTGTTATCAAAACAGCATGGTACTGGTACAGAAACAGATGGATAGACCAATGGAACAGAATAGAAACACCAGAAATCAATCCAAACATCTACAGCCAACTTATATTTGATCAAGGATGCAAGACCAATCCCTGGAGTAAGGACAGTCTATTCAATAAATGGTGCTGGGAAAATTGGACTTCCACGTGCAGAAGCATGAAGCAAGAACCCTACCTTTAACCTTACACAAAAATTCACTCAACATGGATTAAAGACTTAAATCTACAACCCGACACCATCAAATTATTAGAGAGCATTGGAGAAACCTTACAAGATATAGGTACAGGCAAAGACTTCTTGGAAAAGACCCGAGAAGTGATCCCTGTTAAATCTAAGAGTGGGAAAAAGAGAGGGAAGAGATGTACAATTTGGGACATGCTCAATCGAACTTGCCGCAAATGGTGGAGTTCAAAATGTACCAGGGGATTCCAACACAATCCCATCAAGGTGGCATGTACCAATGCCATCTCACTAGTCCAAGTGATCAATTTCAGTTCACAATTGATGACTCTGATAGGTCTAAGAGTCAAAGGGATCACATAAACAAGACTAGTGTCTGCTAATACTAACTGATAGAATCAAAAAGGGAAAGAACAATCCAACATGGGAAGTGGGATACACAGCAGACTCATAGAATGGCAGATGTCCTAAACAACACTCTGGCCTCAGAATCAGCCCTTAAGGCATTCGGATCTGGCTCAAGAGCCCATGAGAGTATTTTAGGCATGGAAAGTCAAGACACTCTGGAAAAAAAAAAAAAAGAAGAAGAAGAAGACCTAAATGAAAGATCTCTGCGAGTGAGATCCCAGTGGAAAGAACGGGGCCATCAAAGAAGAAGGTACTTTTCTCTGAAGGGAGGAGAGAACTTCCACTTTGACTATGACACTATCGGAATAAGATCAAAGTCAGCAAACTCAAAAGGCTTCCATAGCCTTGGCAACTCATGACTAGAGCCTAGGGAGATTACTGACACCATAAACAAGAGTGTCAAATTGTTAAATCAACAACATGCGTCACTGTGTACTTATGTCTCATGTGGGATCTGTCCTTAATGTGTTGTCCAATGTGAAGTAATGCTATAACTCTACTGAAACAGTATTTTTACACTTTGTGTTTCTGTGTGGGTGCAAACTGATGAAATCTTTACTTAGTATATACTGAATCGATCTTCTGTATATAAAGATAATTGAAAATGAAAAAAAAGCTGGTGTTAAATTGGAAATGGCATAGAAAATTAATCAATTTTTTAAAAATATCATGTAGGATCTCTGTCCTTAATGTGCTGTACATTGTTTTTTAATGCTATAGCTAGTACTCCAACAGTATTTTTCACTTTGTGTTGCTATATGGGGGCAAACTGCTGAAATCTTTACTTAATATATACTAAACTGATCTTCTGTATATAAAGAGAATTGAAAATGAATCTTGATGTGAATGGAAGGGGAGAGGGAGCAGGAAAGGGGAGGGTTGCGGATGGGAAGGAAGTTATGGGGGAAGCCATTGTAATCCATAAGCTGTACTTTGGAAATTTATATTCATTAAATAAAAGTTTAAAAAAATATTAGCAAACACTAGTCTTGTTTATGTGATCCCTTTGACTCTTAGTCCTATAATTATGATCAATTGTGAACAGAAATTGATCACTTGAACTAGTGAGATGGCATTGGTACATGCCACCTTGATGGTATTGAATTGGAATCCCCTGGTATGTTTCTAACTCTACCATTTGGGGCTAGTCTGATTGAGCATGTCCCACAGTGTACATCTCTTCCCTCTCTTATTCCCACTCTTATATTTAACAGCAATCACTTTTCAGTTAAGTTTCAACACTTAAGAATAATCGTGTATTCTCTGGCCTCAGAATCAGCCCTTAAGGCATTCAGATATGGCTCAAGAGCCCATGAGAGTATTGTAGGCATGGAAAGCCAAGACACCATGGAAAAGAAAAAAAAAAAGAGGACCTAAATGAAAGATCTCTACGAGTGAGATCCCAGTGGAAAGAACGGGCCATCAAAGAAGGAGGTACCTTTCTCTGAAGGGAGGAGAGAACTTCCACTTTGACTACAACCTTGTCTAACTAAGATCAGAGTCGGCGATCTCAAAAGGCTTCCATAGCCCTGGAAACCCATGACTAGAGCCTAGGGAGATTTCTGACGCCATAAACAAGAGTGTCAAATTGTTAAATCAACAACAGGAGTCAATGTGCACTTACTCCTCATGTTGGATCTCTGTCCTTAATGTGTTGTCCAATGTGAAGTAATGCTATAACTAGTACTGAAACAGCATTTTACACTTTATGTTCTGTGTGGGTGCAAACTGATGAAATCTTTACTTAATATATACTAAATCAATCTTCTATATATAGATAATTGAAAATGACTCTTGATGTGAATGGAATGGGAGAGGGATTGGGAGATGGGAGGGGTGTAGGTGGGAGGGAAGTTATAGGGGGGAAAAAGCCATTGTAATCCATAAACTGAACTTTGGAAATTTTTATTTACTAAATAAAAGTTTTTTAAAAATTCAAATATAGATAAAAAATTGTGTATTAATTACAGAGTTCAACCAATAGTATTAAGTAGAACAACAACAGAAAATACTAAACTGGATAAAGTATTAAGTTGTTCTTCAACAGTCAGGGCGAGGGCTGATCAAGTCACCATTTCTCATAGTGTCCATTTCACTTCAACAGGTATACTTTTTGGTGCTTGGTTAGTTGTCACCGATCAGGGAGAACATATGATATTTGTCCTTCTGGGACTGGCTTATTTCACTCAGCATGATGTTTTCCAGATTCCTCTATTTTGTTGCAAATGACTGGATTTCATTGTTTTTTACTGCTGTATAGTATTCTATAGAGTACATGTCCCATAATTTCTTTATCCAATCTACTGTTGATGGGCATTTGGGTTGATTCCAGGTCTTAGCTATTGTGAATTGAGCTGCAATAAGCATTAAGGTGCAGATGGCTTTTTTGTTTGCCAAATTAATTTCCTTTGGGTAAATTCCAAGGAGTGGGATGGCTGGGTTGTATGGTAGGGTTATACCTCTCTCTCTTAATAAAGCTCTCACTCTCTATGCATCTTTCTCACTAAATAAAGTTTTAAAATGCACCTTGTTGCCTCATTTATCTGTGCCAGTATTTAGAATTCTTCTCTAAATATTAGGTTTGAACCCTCTTGGGCTTAGTAACATTGGGGACTTATTAATAAACATATGGTGAAATCGTATGGCACCCCAAATTCTGGTAGCTATGTGGCACCTCAGATGGCGCTTCTGCGGAACTCTAAAGGGCCACATTTTTTGTATAAATTTTAGGTGGTCATCTCCGATATCAAATATACTGTTTTAGCTCTAGGCTCCACTTTTTCCTCAGTTCAAGACACAAGGCCTTTGTCCTATCAACTTTCCTAACATCAGTGACACATGTTTCTTATCTAAGTACTTAAAGGGAAAATTTCTATCTTATCTCAAATCCCCACAGGCAAAAACATGTCAGCTTAACAGCAACAATGTAGTGGGTTACATAGCATTACAAGCACGAAATAACGCATAGCACATGTCAGCAATATATTCTACACAGAGTCTAAATTCCAGAAAAGTCAATTCTCTTGGGGTAGGATTATAATATATCTGCAACATGATGCAACATTGCATATTCCCAGTTATGTGTCATCTCCTGAGGTACTGTAATATAAATCTTCAATGTGTGATGACTAATCTTCTGAAATGTATATAATGAATCCTCAGCATGTATAGGAAATGTGACCAGTATAAACTGAAAAGCAAGATTGAATGTGGTTGAATAGCAAGAAGCTACACTGGTCTCAGTCACAGAAAGATATTAGAAAAACAAAGGCAGGACCATGTTCCCACAGGACTGATTGAGAGAAATTTTCAGTAGAGAATTGACAGAGCAGAACACAGACTCTGTGGAGCGGCAAGGCGAGAGAACAGAAGTGCTGCTGCTGGTGGCCACACTACCAGCCACCCCTGTTTCTGTGTTCCTGGCTGGGAAATATATCTTGTTAAGATAAGGTAGGAAGAAGGTTCTGCAGTGCCCCAAACAGGAAACTACCTCATGGAGAATTCCACAGTCCCCACTGACTTCATGGACTGCCTGGGAGCTGACTGGGGTCTGAATGACAACTTTGCTCCCAAAAGGGAAGCCACATTGCTTTCCTCCGTTCCCCCACGCACCATCGTACCAGACTCAATTTGGTGTGGTGGAGTTGCTGCTGAACTTTGTTATGACTCAGCAGACAAGGAGTCCCACTGCTACCAGAGATAAGAAATTTACAGAGCATGGAGTAGACTCCCTGCACCCTGCAGTTGTGGGAGTTCTGTATATAAACCCCAGAGCTGCACTTAACTCTGTGTGGTTCAAGAGGAATCCCCTCGGCTTCTGGGGCTAACACCATCAACAGCCCATACAATATACAGACCCAGCCTGAGAAGTTCCCTCTGTACCTCCTAGCTCCTGATGCTGGGATCCCTGGGCACAAGCCCCAAAATCTCCCTTGCATCCCACGTGGGAACTGGGAGGCAGTTCCATCTGTGCTTTGCAGAGCTGGGACACTGGTGTCACAATCTCTGAACTAACTCATACTCATCTTCCATGTCTGGAGAGTCCTCCGTGCACTGCTTTGCTTCAGGAAGGTGACTAACATCACCTCTAACACCTGGCTCTCACCATGAGAGACCTGGGTGAAATGACCCCACTGCATCCTAACATACCAGGAATGTGACAACCTGTATTAATTTCAACAAACCTACTGGATTCTACCCAGTGGGAACTAGGGAGGAACCTGCCTGTATTCCACTCCTCTAGATCATACCTGCCAGTGTAAAATTTCCTGTACCTCTTGTATTCATTCTGTAGGAATGGAGCAGGATCCATTTCACATCTCCCAGTCCTCGGACTAGGGCTTTTGGTGCTTTAAGCCCCAGCAACAGTCACACTCTCCCAGCAGGACCTAAAGAAGATCCCATCCATACATACAGTCCTGGAGACACAGCTAATGGTGACACAAGCCCCAGCATCACTCAGGATTTCAAGTGGGACAAGGGACAGCCCCTGTGATGTCCTTCAGCACAAAGAATGAGTCTCTGGCTATTAGAATCCTTAGTGTGACTGACATCCAACTCTCTGAGGATCAACAACGCATACTATAGAAAGCCCATATTCAGCTCAAAGTCAAAATTTTACCCTCCTCAGACTTGTGCTGACTAGATCACTGTGTCACTGATAGAGAATTTGTCACTGATAGAGACTGATAACATTGACTAATGTGAAAGAAATCACTCAGAGGTTACACTTCTGGGCTCACTTAGAACCAAAGTCAAAGCAACAAGCCAAGGGATACCCTGCATTCCATCTAATGAATAAACTCTTTTCCAATTAAAGTCTATTCCATAATAAAGGGACTATTACACTAGATGCACAGATATCAGCATAGAGACATAGGAAACAGAAAGAAGCAAGTCTCAGAAAATTTAAAAAGATTGAAATTGTACAATGTATCCTCTCAGACCACAAAGGAATAAAACTACAAATCAACAACAGAATAACAATAGAACATTTACAAATACATGGAAATTAAATAACATGTCCCTGAAGGACCAATGGGTCATTGAAGAAACTAAAAAATTTTTAAAAGGAATCAAAACTTTCTGAAAACCGGCGCTGCAGCTCACTAGGCTAATCCTCCGCCTTGCGGCGCCGGCACACCGGGTTCTAGTCCCGGTCGGGGCACCGATCCTGTCCCGGTTGCCCCTCTTCCAGGCCAGCTCTCTGCTGTGGCCAGGGAGTGCAGTGGAGGATGGCCCAAGTGCTTGGGCCCTGCACCCACATGGGAGACCAGGAGAAGCACCTGGCTCCTGGCTTCAGATCAGCGCGGTGCGCCAGCCGCAGCGCACCTACTGCAGCGGCCATTGGAGGATGAACCAACGGCAAAGGAAGACCTTTCTCTCTGTCTCTCTCTCACTGTCCACTCTGCCTGTCAAAAATTAAAAAAAAAAAAAACTTTCTGAAAATAAGTGAAAGTGAAAACACAATGTATTGGGACTGGCGCTGTGGTGTAGTAGGTAAAGCCGCCACCTGCAGTGCCGGCATCCCATATGGCACTGATTCGAGACTGGCTGCTCCAATTTTGATCCAGCTCTCTGATTTGGTCTGGGAAAGCAGTAGGAGATGGCCCAAGTCCTTGAGCCCCTGCACCCATGTGGGAGACCTAGAGGAAGCTCCTGGCTCCTGGCTGTGGATCAGCGCAGCTCTGGCCATTGTGGCCAATTGGGGGTTAAACCAGCAGATGGAAGACCTCTCTCTCTCTCTCTCTCTCTGTCAATCTCTCTCTCTCCCTCTCTCCCTCTCTCTCTCTTTCTCTCTGTCTCTCCTTCTCTCTCTGTGTAACTCTAACTTTCAAATAAATAAATAAATATTTTTAAAAAAAGAAAACACAATGTATTAAAACCTGTGGTATACAGCAAAAACAGTATTAAGAGAGAAGTATATAGCATTAAGTACTTACATTTAAAAAAAAGTTTTCAAGTAAATGATCTAATGATGCATTTCAACAACTTAGAAAAACAGAGCAAACTGAACCAAAAATTAGCAAGAAGTAAGCAGAAATAAATGAAAGTAAAACTAGGAAAGCAATACAAAAGATCAACAAAACAAATATTTGCTTTTTTGAGAAGAGAAAGAAACTAGAGAAATCATTAGGCAGACTAACAAAGAAAAAAGAGGAAAACTCAAAATTAATGATGAAAAAAGGAGACATAACAACTGACACCACTGAAATGCAAAGGGTCATAAAAACTATTACAAACAATCATCTGCTAAAAATTCTCTAAAAAATAGATAAAATCCTGACTAAATCAAAAAGATATAGAAAATCCAAAAAGACTCATAGGGTCTGTTCAACTTCAACAAGATTGAAGCAATTTATTAACAGTCTCCCATAAAAAAGTCCAGGATCTAAAGGCTTTGCTACTGATTTCCACAAAGCATTTAAAAGGGAACTAATGGAAATATTTTTCAAACTATTAAAACTATTGAACAGGGTTGAATTCTAACAAACTCTTTTTACAAGGCCAACATAACTCTCATACCAAAAAATGAACAGACATAGTACAAAAAGAGAAACCAAATATAGACCTATATCCTTGGGGAACATAGATGCAAAAATACTCAACAAAATGTAAGCAAATCAAATCCAACACCACATCAAAAAGATCATACATCACCACCAAGTGGGATTTATCCCAGAGATGCAAGGGTGGTTCAACATTCATAAATCAATAGGCATCATAAATCATATCAACAGAATAAAGAGCAAAAACCATTTGATCATCTCAATAGATGTAGAGAACACATTTGGTAAGATTCAGTATCCTTTCATGACAAAAACCTCAAAATCAAAAACCTCAACAGCCAAATATCATGCTGACTGGGGAAAAGCTGAGGTATTTCCCCTCAGATCTGGAACAAGACAACAATGTCTACTTCCATCACTCTTATTCAATATAACACTGGAAATATTAGCAATAGCAATTAGGAAGAAGAAAGAAAGAGCAACAAAATTGGAAAGAAGAAAGTCAAATTATTCATGTTTGTAAACGACATGATGTTGTACAAGGAAAAACCTAAACACACCACCAGAAAGCTGTTATAATTGATAAAACCAATTCAGTAAAGTTGCAAGTCACAAAACAAACATATAAAAAAATAGTAACTTTTTATATGCTATTGATGAACTCACTGAAAGAGAAAGAAAGTCCATTCACAACAACCACAAAAAATAGTCAAATATTAGGAAAAAAAATTTTACCAAAGAAGTAAAAGATCTCTACATTGAAAAATTTAAAACATTGATGAAGTAAGTCAGCAAGGACACAAAAAATGGAAGATAATCCTTGCTCATGAATTGAAAGACTCGGGCTATTGAGGTTTGGCTCACCTCACATTCCAGCACTGGTGCATTGATTCCCAGCGTGAATATTCTTTTTTTTTAACTTTTATTTAATGAATATAAATTTCCAAAGTACAGTTTATGGATTACAATGGCTTCCCCCCCCCCCATAATTTCCCTCCCACTTGCACCCCTCCCATCTCCCACTCCCTCTCCCATTCCATTCACATCAAGATTCATTTTCTATTCTCTTTATATACAGAAGATCAGTTTAGTATATATTAAGTAAAGATTTCAACAGTTTGCCCCCACATAGCAATACAAAGTGAAAAAATACTGTTGGAGTACTAGTTATAGCATTAAGTAACAGTGTACAGCACATTAAGGACAGAGATCCTACATGATATTTTTTAAAATTAATTTTCTATGCCATTTCCAATTTAACACCAGGTTTTTTTTTCTATTTCCAATTATCTTTATATACAGAAGATCTATTCTGTATATAATTAGTAAAGATTTCATCAGTTTGCACCCACACAGAACATAAAGTATAAAAATATTGTTTCAGTACTAGTTATAGCATAACTTCACATTAGACAACACATTAAGGACAGATCCCACATGAGATGTAAGTACACAGTGACTCCTGTTGCTGACTTAACAATTTGACACTCTTGTTTATGGCATCAGTAATCTCCCTAGGCTCTAGTCATGAGTTGCCAAGGCTATGGAAGCCTTGAGAGTTTGCTGACTTTGATCTTATTCTGATAGGGTTATAGTCAAAGTGGAAGTTCTCTCCTCCCTTCAGAGAAAAGTACCTCCTTCTTTGATGGCCCCGTTCTTTCCACTGGGATCTCACTCGCAGAGATCTTTCACTTAGGTCGTCTTCTTTTTTTTCTTTTCCATGGTGTCTTGGCTTTCCATGCCTACAATACTCTCATGGGCTCTTCAGCCAGATCCGAATGCCTTAAGGGCTGATTCTGAGGCCAGAGTGTTGTTTAGGACATCTGCCATTCTATGAGTCTGCTGACTATCCTGCTTCCCATGTTGGATCATTCTCTCCCTTTTTGATTCTATCAGTTAGTATTAGCAGACACTAGTCTTGTTTATGTGATCCCTTTGACTCTTAGACCTATCAGAGTCATCAATTGTGAACTGAAATTGATCACTTGGACTAGTGAGATGGCATTGGTACATGCCACCTTGATGGGATTGTGTTGGAATCCCCTGGTACATTTTGAACTCCACCATTTGCGGCAAGTCCGATTGAGCATGTCCCAAATTGTACATCTCCTCCCTCTCTTTTTCTCACTCATATTTAACAGGGATCACTTTTCAGTTACAATTTAAACACCTAAGAATAATTGTGTGTTAATTACAGAGTTCAACCACTAGTACTCAAACAAAAAAAATACTAAAAAGGATAAAGTGAATATTCTTAAAGACCATGCTAAATTTAAGTGGAAACATCCTAGAAGATTTGCCTATTTTAAATCACAAAAAATATTTATTATCTGTTTTGTTCAAATAGCAATTATCAAATAGGATTTTGAAAGGATGCATCTGTCTTTGTGCCAGTCCTGAGTTCTATTGTTCTATTGTTCACTCTTCCCATGCTCTGTTTTGTAAAGCAGGGGGCTGTCATTGCTGACTTTGTTCCTCAAGGTTCTACATCAAGCCAATGGGAGGAAGTGAGAGTAGATTTCAGGGCAGGTGGAAGAGAGAAGTTCTCTACATCCCTTCAGGCAGCTTCTCTTGTAGCAGCTGCATCTTCTGCATGATGCAAGTTTTCTCTAGATAGGTCCCAGATGTCTTTAGCTACTCCGAGATGACCTTTGCCCCTGGGTACATACATTCCCTTTCCCTTTCCAAGTTTGGAGTATTAGTGGTCTATCTGGGTTGCCTCATGGACCATTTTTGGCTCCCTTCTCCCTTACCAGTTTAACCAATTCCATGAATTAGATTCCATCTGTTAGAGTCTGTAAGCAGCAATCCACCCAATAGCTATGAGCACACTCAGAACTAGATTTTGGTATCTATATACCATCCTAAACTAAAAGAAGTCTGAAATCCTTAGTGGTATGGCTGAATTCAAGACTATGGAAGGTAAAAAATAAAATGAGCCTGGAGCATCTGTCATGGCCAGACTGTAAGAAAGTATTTAAAGAATTATTCAGTCATGTCAAAAAGACACAAAAACCAGCTTGGCCAAATTAGGGATAATTTGAACAATAAAATATACTAAGTCTGTTTTTTGTATCTACAATTCCACATCCAAGGATTCAACTGAACAGGGATGGAAAATTTTGCAAAAAAATGTATCTCTACTAAACAGGTACAAATGTATTTTCTTGTTATCACTTGTATAACAATGAAATAGCATTTATATTAACTATTATAAGAGTACTAAGGAAGATATGCATAGGTTATATGCAAATATACCACTTTATATAAGGGACCTGAGCATCCACAGATTTTTATATCCATGGAGACTCCTGAAATTATTCCACCATAGTTACTGAGGGATGTCTGCAATGATGGTAGCAAATTACAATCCACTGAAAAAATTAAGAAATCTAGAGTTTGCTCTGATGTAAATAAACAAATAAACAGATTGAAAATTTGATGAGGAATAGTAACTTTGCATCATCTCAAAGTAACATTCCCCCACAGACACTTATTAAATACAGAAGGACAATGGTTATCTTTGTAGAAGTCTGGCTGATAGCATCCTCAAAAAGTGATCAAAGTGAAAACCATAAGTAACAGGACAAATTAAAAGTGTGTTCCACTTTATAGGATTCATTGAGAACATATCATCATTTCTGTGATAAGGTCATTAAACCATGCATAACCAGAATGTAATCTTGAGAAAACATCAAAGTCAACTAAACTGAAGAATATTCCACAAAATAAATGACCTGTAATTTCAAAAGTGATAAGATCATGGAAGTCAAGGAAAGACTGAGGAACTGACCAAATTGAACTAATTTAAAAGAGACATGATATCTAAATGCAATGTGTGATTCCAAACTAGATCCTTGGATCCATTTGCTACAAGTTGGTTATTGGCCAACTGAGTGGAGTCCGAGACTCAGATGGTAGTGTTGTGATGTATCAATGTTAATTCTGATTGTAATGACTGTGTTATCCTGATATGGGGGATTACCCTTGCTTGCAGAAAATATAAAGTATCAAGGATGATGGGATATCAGACCACCAATTTACTTTCTGTACTATTCTTTAATCTTTTCTGTGAAGTTTGTGATTGTTTAAATTTTTTTTAAAAATTGCTTTGTTAAAGAGGGTAAGAGGTTTCTGTTTTCCTGTTCTGTCTGATTGATATCTTCTAAACAGTGGGCTGTTGTTGACAGAGAGCGGCTTTATATCTTCCACAACACAAAGTCAATGGTATGCATATATCTAATATAAAACATATATTTGTTGATTTCATCAACACAAGAAATTACCAGTCCATTTTAGTGAATTAGTAACCTTTGATTGGCAAAATCAGTTATCCCAACTCACCAAATACACTACCCATGGTCATTTGTCCAGCCTTTTAGGCTGTGGTCAGATGCTGGCTGGTGGGCTTCATTTTAACCTCAGCATGAGCCTTGCATTTGTATGGAGTATAATGGCTTTTATATATACCGTCATAGTGTTTCTGCTTCCTCAACAACCCTCTGAGGTGGGCCAACTAGTCTCCCTTATAAATGAAGACACAGGTACTTGAAGAGTTTGTGGTTCAGTCGAAATTACCCAGTTAGGAAGTGGCAGAACAGAAGTTTTAACTCAGTTTCTCTGACTCCAAACCTTCCACACACATCTGTGAGCCAGGGAAGAACTAGTAAAGGAGTGGTTGTATCATGACCTATATAGCTATTTGTTTCAAAAAGGATGTGTGTGGCTAAGGGTGTCAGTATCATGTTCATCTATGAAAGACCATGTGTTTACACAGTGACATCTACTTCTTAAAATACCATCTTTGACACAAAACTTGATGAGCAATTTAAAAGCAGAGCCTCAAAGACCCCCAACATAATACAGACAATAACACATTTATATATAACTGTAATATAAAATTTCCTGGACATCAGAAATATGGGGAATGCAAACCTGATCAGAGTCTCAGAGGTCTAAAAAGTCACTTTGCTAATGAGAATTCTATAAATTAAAAGTGAATACATTGGAGCAGCGCTGTGGCACAGTAGGCTAAGACTCTTCCTACAGCACCTGCATCCCATATGGATGTTGGTTCAGGTCCTGGCTGCTCCTTTTCCAGTCCAGCTCTCTGCTATGGCCTGGGAAAGGAGGAGAGGATAGACCAAGTGCTTGGGCTCCTGCACCAATGTGGGAGACCCAGAAGAAGCTCCAGGATCCTGGCTTCAGATCTGCCCAGCTCCAGTTATTGTGGTCATTCGGGAGTGAACCAGCAGCTGGAGGTCCTTTCCCTCTGTCTCTCCTTCTCTCTGTGACTCCACCTCTCAAATAAATAAAATCTTTTTAAAAAGTGTATACATCAAGAAACAAACATTATACTTAATAATAAAAGATGCTGGTAATATGCTTACTTAAAAAAACAGTACATATAGGTACAGACTATTATAGGCTCTGTCTTATACTTTGTTGCTCTTTTTAGAATTTTCACAGTGCGACTTTGGATGTGCAATGTAATGCTTTATCCTTTTTAGTATTTGTTGTTGTTGTTGTTGTTCTGGTACTATTGGTTGAACTCAGTGATTAACACACAATTATTCTTAGGTGTTTAAATTGTAACTGAAAAGTGATCCCTGTTAAATCTAAGAGTGGAAAAAGAGAGGGAGGAGATGAACAATTTGGAACATGCTCAATCGGACTGGCCGCAAATGGTGGAGTTAGAAATGTGCCAGGGGATTCCAACACAATCCCATCAAGATGGCATGTACCAATGCCATCGCACTAGTCCAAGTGATCAATTTCAGCTCACAATTGATAGCTCTGATAGGTCTAAGAGTCAAAGAGATCACACAAACAAGACAAGTATCTGCTAATACTAACTGATAGAATCAAAAAGGGAGAGAAAGATCCAACATGGGAAGTGGGATACACAGCAGACTCATAGGATGGCAGATGTCCTAAACAACACTCTGGCCTCAGAATCAGCCCTCAAGGCATTCGGATCTGGTGGAAGAGCCCATGAGAGTATAGCAGGCATGGAAAGCCAAGATATCATGGAAAAAAAAAAAAAAGACCTAAATGAGTGAGATCCCAGTGGAAAGAATGGGGCCATCAAAGAAGGAGGTACCCTTCTCCGAAGGGAGGAGAGAACTTCCACTTTGACTATAACCCTATCGGAATAAGATCAAAGTCAGCGAACTCTAAAGGCTTCCATAGCCCTGGCAACTCATGACTAGAGCCTAGGGAGATTACTGACGCCATGAACAGGAGTGTCAAATTGTTAAATCAGCAACAGGAGTCACTGTGTACTTACACCCCATGTGGGATCTGTCCCTAATGTGTCGTCTAAAGCCAAGTGATGCTATAACTACTACTGAAACAGTATTTTTATACTTTGCGTTTCTGTGTGGGCACAAACTGATGAGGTCTTTACTAATTATATACTGAAGTGATCTTCTGTATATAAAGAGAATTGGAAATGAAAAAAAAAAAACAACCTGGTGTTAAAATGGAAATGGCATAGAAAATTAATTAATTTGAAAAAAAATTATGTAGGATCTCTGTCTTTAATGTGCTGTACATTGCTATTTAATGCTATAATTAGTAATCCAATGGTAGTTTTTTCACTTTGTGTTGCTATATGGGCAAAATGTTGAAATCTTTACCTAATATATACTAAACTGATCTTCTGTATACAAAGAGAATTGAAAATGAATCTTTACATGAATGGAAGGGGAAAGGGAGCGGGAAAGGGGAGGGTTGCGGGCGGGAGGGAAGTTATGGGAGGGGGGAAGCCATTGTAACCCATAAGCTATACTTTGGAAATTTATATTCATTAAATAAAAGTTTAATTAAAAAAAATTTAAAAAAAAGAATTTTCACAGTGGTTCTCTTCTGTTTAATGATGTGTGTTTTCTTTGCTTTATTCCCAACCTTAATTAGGTTACCAAGTAAATATTTAAATTAATGAAAAATAAATCAATAGAAATTAGAGTAATAAACTGAAACTGTGGAGTCAAATCACATACAATAGTAAATTTTTCACATACTTTCCTTCATGTTCACATTTTGGAAATCAATACTGATTTAGAGTACTAGGCACTCCCACAAAAATTTGAAAAATAGAATAGTCAAAGTTGCTGCACTTCTATTTAGTATGACATTTAATAACTGCTGAAAATAAAAAAAAAAAGTTGCCAAAAAAAGAGAGAATAAGGAAGAGAAAGAGGTTAGGGAATACAGGCTATTGGCCTCCAAATGCAGACTTCAGCAAATAAAATAAAAAATAAAGGGCCGGCGCTGCGGCTCACTAGGCTAATCCTCCACCTGCGGCACCAGCACACTGGGTTCTAGTCCTGGTCGGGGCACCAGATTCTGTCCCGGTTGCCCCTCTTCCAGGCCAGCTCTCTGCTGTGGCCCGGGAGTACAGTGGAGGATGGCCCAAGTGCTTGGGCTCTGCACCCCAGGAGAAGCACCTGGCTCCTGGCTTCGGATCAGCGCGGTGCGCCAGCCGCAGCATGCCGGCCGTGGCGGCCATTGGAGGGTGAACCAACGGCAAAAAGGAAAACCTTTCTCTCTGTCTCTCTCTCTCTCTCACTGTCCACTCTGCCTGTCAAAAGAAAAAAGAAAAAAAAAATAAGAGTCCTGTTTAACTACAGTAAAGAATTTAAGCACTGATATCATCCTTTTCCTTGCTCTCTTAGGTGAAACTAAGACAAATTTCAAAAATATGTAGGTCTGACTCCAGCCTTCCCTGATGTATCCAGAGTACAAGCTGGCCAAGCTGTTAAATCCTATGGCTTTATGACTGGATTCTGGGAGACAGGGAGGATAAAGTGAGCAAGGAAGGCAAGTGCTTTTTACCCTCAGGGAAGGTATAGGCAGCAGCAAGGCATATTCCACATATTGTGTTGGCAGTTACATTGGAAGCCAGAGTAGGGAGCTAAAAAGAAGTTACTAGGTAAAGATTAGAAACTGTAAGTGGAGTCAAAACCATCAAGAAGTCAGGGAAACCAGCACAAATTAGGGACTGATGCCATGAACTACCCACTGAAAGATCCTTCCAGGGAAAGATTGAAGCCAGGGGGGCACAGAACAGTGATGACCAAAAAGTCATAGAATGTTGGATCTGGAGAGGATCATAGATTCTATCAAGTTCAACTGCTGCCCTCCTCTCCTGCTCCCACTGCAACCCCCATCTGCGGGCTCCTAGGACTAGAGATGTTAATGGACAAGAAGAATAATTGATAAGTAGCAGGACTAGGACTATTGCAATTGTTTTTAAACCTTAGTCCAGGATTCTTTCTGCTCCCCATATTTTTTCATAATTTAAATTTAAAATACAAATGTGGTGTAAAGTAGGGGCTAGTAAACTTTTTCCATAAAGGGCAAGATAATAAAAAAGTGTATGTTTTGCTGGCTATATCATCTCATATAACCCTTCAATTCTGTCACTGTAGTGTAAAAGCAGCCACAAACAAAATATGAGCAAAATGGATAGAGCTATGTTCCAATAAAACTTTATTTACAAATTCAGGCATCAGTCTGGCCTTTGTACAATAGTTTTATGTCCCTGGGTCTAGAGAAATAATATGGTACTTTCTAAAACTTCTGATTCATTGCCTTCCGGCTATGGCATGGGCAAATGTGGAAGAATAGAGTTGTTTTTCACCTGTATCCCCAGAGCTTCTAGAAAAGTAAGAAAACCTTTCCCAGCCAATGTAATCACTCATTGAAACTACACACTTATGTGGCAACATACACACACACCTCAGAGAGACAAAATTGAAAGGGTAGGAGACAGGCTAACAGGTGAGCATTTTCATTATTAACCAGGTGTCTCTTCTTAGTCTTTTAAGGAGTAAAATCAAATCAAATTACAAGCTTTCTTGCTAGCCATTCATTAGCCACCTATATATCTTTGCTGCTCTCTGGTGGTAAGATGAAGCTGTAGGAAGATGTTGCAGATGAGTTGCATACAGTAGAACTTAGGAGTTGAATTCACAAAAATGGACACTAAAGAGCTAATTATCAGTGAAATGGAGTTTTTTCGAACTTACCTGACAGAAGTGTTATCAGATCCCTAACATACTTCTATGATTGGATATCTTTCATCACAATTTCTTGTTTTTCTATCAAGCCCAAGCATCAGTTCTCCTGACACTTGAAGATTCTGTATTTTTTCTTCCTCTAAAGCAGAAACATCACCTTTGATTACCCATGGCTCAAAAGAAGTTTTAATTCCTTCAGAACTTTTGGATAGGCCACACAAAGGTGCCCCAGAAAGTCAAATAAGAGGGATCAGCACTGTGGCACAGTGGGTTAAGCTATGGCCTGCAGTGTCAGCATCCCACGTGGGAGTCAGTTGGAGTCCCAACTACTCCACTTCCAATTTGGCTCCTGCTAATGGCCTGGGAAAAGCAACGGAAGATGACCAAGAAAATTAAATGCCTACCTGGCAGCTGACTGACAGCTAATGAATTTTTAATGCAAATTACAATTTCAAGTGATGCTTGCAGCTGAACATCAGCAGGTTTTGCTCCTCTTTAATGTTTTTATTTTATATTTATTTCTTTGTTTATTTGAAAGGCAGAGTCAGACAGAGAGGAAGAGAGGGAGGGGGGGAAGAGAGAGAGAGAATCTTCCATCTGCTGATTGACTCCCCCAGGTGGTACCAATAGCCAGGTTTGGGTTAGGCCAAAGTCAGGAGCCAGGAACTCCAACCAAGTCTCCCATGTGGGTGTTAGAAACCCAAGTACTTAGGTCATCATCTGCTGCCTTCCCAGGAACATTAGCATGAAGCTGGATCAGCAACAGAGTAGCCAGCATTCATACCTGCACTCTGACATGAAATGCTTAATGTCACCAATGGCGACGTAATTCACTGAGTCACAATACTATCCTCCTCTCTTTAGTGTTGATAAAGCCTTTATCATGCCAGGGAAGCCCAACTTCAATTTTCTCCTCACTGAAAACAACCCTGTAGATTTGGATTGATATTTCTTATCAGAAGACAGGATAAGACCATTCTTTTCTTATCAGTAGATTTGCTCTGGAGACTTTCACCAAATGAGAGGAGAGACTTCAGAAACTAGGGAAAACGAAGAGTAGGAATAAATTAAATAGTTTGAATACTCTATCAACCCAGCGGTCATGTCTAACTTACCCACTGAGGTTAATACTCTCAAGCTCCTGGCACAAAAACTACTATACTTCAGAGATCCAATATGCTTTTACTGAATGAGTGAGAAAAGAAATGAATCAATCATTAATGTCTATGAGGGTTATTGGCAAACTACAAGTATAGAGCACCCTACAAATGGTCATTATTTTTCATGTTAGAAGTAGTAAATAAGCAAATTACAAATCAAGACACAGTAACAGGAAATAGTATGTCTAACTTGGAAAGAAGTTCTTTCCAAACTCATAACTTTGCATCACCTTCTCAGTCATAGCATCACAGAATGTAGAGCTTGAAAGGAATTTTAAAGATTTTCTTGTTTGACTATTCATCTTTATTCAGAATTCCACAATGTTTCCATCAAGTAGGGGTCACATAACCTCTGTTCAAACACTTTCAGAGACAAGGAACCCAACATATGCAAAGACAGTTTATATTTTTGGCAGGGAATGGAAGTAGAGCAGTAGGTAAGGTTAGAAAAGTGAAATTCTAGAATTGTTTAATAGGCAGCTTCACGTGACTTCTGAGCAACTGAAATATGGCTAGTCTAAACAGAGGTACACTGTGATTCTGTACTTAATATAGATAATGGATGAAAATATCTCATTATTAATTTTTATAATTATTACATGGAAAAACTGTATCATGCATCATTGAGTTAAATAAAATATAGGCTTTTTCTCAGTGATCTAAGTTTTGCAGAGGTATTTAAGATAACATTTATAAGACTTGATATTTGGGGCTGGCACTGTGGCGCAGTGGGTTAACACCCTGGCCTGAAGCACCAGCATCCCATATGGGCGCCGGTTCAAGACCCAGCTGCTCCATTTCCCATCCAGCTCTCTGCTACGGCCTGGGAAAGCAGCAGAAGATGGCCCAAGTGCTTGGGCCCCTGCACCTGCATGGGAGACTCAGAAGAAGCTCTTGGCTCCTGACTTCTGATAGGCGCAACTCCAGTCGTTGCAGCCAATTGGGGAGTGAACCAGCAGATGGAAGACCTCTCTCTCTCTCTCTCTCTCTCTCTGCCTCTCCTCTCTCTGTGTGTAACTCTGACTTTCAAATACATAAATAAATCCTTAAAAAATGACTTGATATTCAAGTTTTTGAATCCTAATTATCATAAAAACATTTACACAGGCCACTTAGGAGTATTAAGATGATTGATGTCACCAAATCAGCATTCATTAAGGTTTAACCAGTCTTTCTAATATGATACTTGGGACACAGCTTTCAAATACTTGGGCCAAATTTGTCCTGCCAGAACAGCACACTTCTTCATCTTCTAGCTTCCCTATTCTCACATTGCTCCAAGAGCACAGTCAAGTGCCTGAGCCAGTATCTGGAGAGAACATATCCTGTCCTCCCTGAAGTTAGATGACCTAACAGCAAGGGCTTACCTAATGCCTCATATGTTTCAGAAAAACTTAATAGGGTCAGAGGTAGAAAGAACGCCCTTGGAAATTCTGCTTAACCCCTTCAGGCTACACTGCCCAGCTTCTAGTACATGAAGATGAAATAAATATTTTTGACTCTTATCTCTTTCAAAATATGACTTAATACAATAGCCTACTCTTAACCATGTTTTACCTTCTGTGATTCCAGTTGCCAGTGGTCAACCATGACCTGAAAACATTAAATGGAACATTTCAAAAACAAACAACTCATAATCTTAAATTATGTGTCAATCTGCATAGCATGATGAAATCTCATATTTTAAAGCTTCATTCTACTCAAGACATGAGTCATGACTTTTTCTAGCCTATCCACATGGCATACAATACCTGCCCTTAGAAGCCACCTTGGCTATCATATTGACTGCCATGGTATTGCCATGTTTGTGCTCAAGTAATTTTTATTTTTACTAAATAATGGCCCTAAAGCACAAGAATAATGATGCTGGAAATTTAGATATGCCAAAGAGAAGCTATAAAGTGCTTCCTTAAGTGAAAAGATGAGAGTTCTTGATTTAGTAAGGAAAGAAAACAGTATGCTGGGGTTGATGGGCATAACTAATTTTGTTCACATGGAATTATGAGGAAAGAAAAACAAATTCATGTTAGTTGTGGTTTCACACCTCAGACTACAGAAGTTGTGGTCATAGTACCCAGTAAATGCTTAGTTTTATAGTTCACTGCTATCCATGGTTACAGGTATTCACTAGGAGTCTTGGAATGTATCCTCCATGGAGTAAAGGGGACCTCCATAATCATGTGACCTGAGAAGATGCCAGAAAATGCTGCAATAAAGGCATAAATTTAGTTAAGGCAGAAAATTAGGGAGAAAAACAAACCAAGTGTTTTATCAACAACAAACTGAGCTAAGAATGTGGTATAACTGCAAAAAAAAAAAAGAATAATTGTAAGGTACAAAGATGTAATGGAATTTTACTCAACTGTAGACATACAACATCTTAGAAAAGTCATCAGTACCAGGGGAGGTCCAGAGATGACCAGAATTATACAGCATCTAATATATGTCTCCTAGGGAATATTCACAGGGACTCAGAGTGAATGGCTGCAGAAGAGTTGGGGAATCGCTGGCGAAGGGCAGATAGACACAAGAATGTTTTTTTGAAATCCTTGAAGAGCTGTCATGAAAAAGAAATTACGCTTGTTCTCATTCTACAAATGGCAGAATAGGTACCTATTTGAGTATAAGGGAGGTTAAGTCAGACTTGTGATTTAAATGTTAGGTAAATAATTTAATATCTGAGAGCAAGTTGTTCATCTGAAAAGAAAGATATTATAAGTAGCTAATCTTAGGTAAGTGTTAAATAACTTAACAGATATAACAAGATCTAAAAAGTGTTCAGATAATATTAGCTTGGATCAACTGATGTGATAGGGGATGCCTGAAAATGCAATAAGCTGCCTCTAGAGGAGGGTTTTACCTAACAAGTTAGATGATCATATGCCAAGGTTGTTGTTTGAGTATGCCTGCATTGGGTAGAAGAACTAACCAATAATCCATAAGGACCCTCCTAACTCAAAAATTCTTCACAGTTTTTAACTAACTCTCAAATCTCTCTCCCCTGTGCTCCTCACACTTGGTCCATCGCACAAACATAGGAATTATCACACTTTCTCATCAGTGATTATAAACATGTCTTTTCCCACATAGCCTGTGAGCTCCTTAATGTCAGGCTATGCCTTGTCCATCTTTGATCCCCATGAGCCTTCACCAGTGTCTGACATACAGCCAGCATTTAATAAACATTTGTGTAATGAAAATGTCTGGAGACTAGACTTGACTTGGGCTCCTGGCTGCTTCTCTACCTAAGTGGCAATTCTAGTAATATTAGGGATCCAACTAATATTCAATCCAGGCAGTTCTAGAACTCTTGTGATTGTGCTGTAAACATCCCCTGGGGCATTAAATTGTCTTGCTGAGTAAAATACTCCAACTGCATATTAATTGCATTGTGAAGTTATGAAATTTGGACAACTATGTGATACCCAATACCTGAAGTCTCCTCCTGGCCACAAGATATGGTTCTTTGAGCATCATACACACTATATCCAGAGTCCTGCTCTCCAGTTGATAAAGAGGCTCAGCTCACATCGATGGAGAGCCTTATGCACTTTTTTTATGTACCAAATGTTTCTAAAAGCAGCAAGAGGCATAATATTGCAATGCAGTCACAGTACTCAAAATTAACCAAACACCTGCCTGTATACTAGAAAAGTGTGTTTGCATAGTTACTGACTAATTCTTCCAGTACCTAAGTTCTTCTGAGGCACCCTTCAGATCCCCAGACTTATTAATCATTAATACGTTTGTCCAAGTACTTCCCAAAATATGAATGGTCCAATAAATACTTAGAGAGTAACTAAACAGTCTTTTAATAGCACAACAGAGGTAATAAGATGGCTTCCAAATTCTAACTGTAGAGTAGCTTAGACATTTAAAGAAAGTGGTTCAACTATCACCCAATGCAAGGGAAAAAAAATTTCATACTCTATACTCTGAATTAACACAATTGTTGACAAATCACAACTACCAAAAAAACCTAAAAATTCCACATGGGGTATGAGTAAAATTAGCAAAGAAACTTCCAGCCCTGGTATTGGCATGTGATTCTAAACAAACTGACAGTGGGTCTGTTTCAACACCAAGCTCTCTCTCTGCTTGGGAATGCAGTGAAGGGAAAGTCTGAAATGAAAGCCAGTCTTGGCAAAAGCTCTTTTGTTCTTTCATGTATTCCAAAGATGTGAGGCTCCAGGAGCACTCAAGTCCTCAACCCTGGGCATGACTAAAGCTGTTACAAACTTGAGAACAACAATTTCCCTTCTGCTTCAAACAGTACGTGCAGCCCTGAAAGCACAGAACCTACCCAAACTGCAAAAACAAGAAGCACATGTTTTCCGTCACGACTGATTTCCTCAGTAATGATGTTTTATTTCTTTATGATATCCTTACAGCCCATTTTCCTCCCATTAACTGTGTATGAAGTTTTTGTCGTGGTGAGCTTTTCCTAAGACAGTGTTCATTCATGAAACGTCCTAATTCTATCAATTGTTCTAATCTTTTATGTCTGTTCTAATCTTTTATGTCCTGTTTATGTCTGCAGGAGTTCAGATACCTATATACAGTGCATTAGCTTTCATCAGTGATGATTAAAAGGACTTTTATATATACTTTTCTGAAAAGAACTAAAAGAATGAGTGAGGAAGTGTTAGACACTGTGCTCCCTACTGACTCTTTTCTTCTTTCTGTTTATCACTTATTACTCTGATGACTGTCATGAATCGTTTGTAGGTTTAACATTTTTTGTGCCCTTGCTCATAGAACAGTGAATTTAGGGTTTGGTTGGTTCAGAGTAATTTTTGTAAAACTACAATGCTTTCTTGGACAACATTGCTAAGAGATTCTTTCGATGCAGAGTACATTAGACAGGACCATTTGCTACACTGATTTGACATTTGTAATGACTCAGAAAAAGCCTAAACAATCTTTACGCCTCAGAGAAATTTAAAGAGAAGAACCTAAGGTAAATATCACCCACAAAAGCCAAGGAAAGTGCTTCTCTCAACAGAGTGAGCAGAATATAGTACCTGCAGGCTATTTGAAGGTCAATTAAGAAAAACCATCCCCTATTCACACTGAATAGGTCATACTAGTGCTCTGCTTATATACACAAGGAAGTTTAAAACAAGAAGAAAGCCTACCTCTAGAGAGGTATGGTTTTTGAAATTATGAGAATAATATTGAGACTTTCACAGCCATTCACTCACCTGACAGCACATGACCCTGAATATAGCTCAGCACACTGTCCAATAAAGAGTTAAATTGGTAACAATACTCATAAATGTCCATGAGTAAAATGGAAGTCATTCCTGCAGTGGTAAAAACCACACTAATAAAGACAACATTCACAAAGAATCTTTTTCACAAGGTCCTGGATAGTGTAGATGCTATGATCACCAGCCATTCTCCAAGATTGCAAAGCTCTTGCCACAAGCATGGCCAAAACCAGGGGTGTCCTTATATGCCTGGCTTCTCCAGGTGGAAGATATCCCTTTAAAAAGATGTCTCTGGAAGTCCCTTGAGAAGAAATAATTTCATAATAGTAATTAGAGCCACTGTGTATATTCTGGTAAGGTAATTCAGCTACAGATAATAAAGATTCCCTAGGTATTCTAAATGGAATTCCAAACATAAAAGAAGGAAATAGCATCAATGCATTGGATTCAATCTTTTTTTTTTTTTTAACTTTTATTTAATGAATATAAATTTCCAGTGTACAGCTTATGGATTACAATGGCTTCCCCCCCCCCAATAACTTCCCTCCCACCCGCAACCCTCCCCCCTCCCGCTCCCTCTCCCCTTCCATTTGCATCAAGATTCATTTTCAATTCTCTTTATATACAGAAGATCAATTTAGTATAAAGATTTCAACAGTTTGCACCCACATAGAAACACAAAGTGAAACATACTGTTTGAGTACTAGTTATAGCATTAAATCACAATGTACAGCACATTAAGGACAGAGATCCCACATGAGGAGCAAGTGCACAGTGGCTCCTGTTGTTGACCCAACAAATTGACACTCTAGTTTATGGCGCCAGTAACCATCCTAGGCTGTCGTCATGAGTTGCCAAGGCTATGGAAGCCTTCCAAGTTTGCCGACTCTGATCATATTTAGACAAGGTCATAAAAGACAGAGTGAGGATAGTAACCAATGATCCTAAGAGTGGCATTTACCAGGTTTGAACAATTATACAGCATTAAGTGGGGAAGAGGACCATCAGTACACACATGTTGGGAGTAGAGCCATTGGTGGTAGAGTAGAGGTTATGATTACAAAGGAATGAGGCCCAAGTGCACTAGACAGGGCCTAGAACAAAGGACAGAGTCATTATTAGAGGAGCTAAGAAAGGTGCTGTCTAAGCTACAATTAAGTTTTCTGATTGAGAGGCAAATAGAACCTGATAGAAGGGGCTTGATAATAATCTGGTGGGCTTTAGGCCTTGTAAATTCAGAGGCCCAGACCTATCTATCTCTTCACATGGGGTATATCCTAAGGGAGGTGTGAACCTCCTAGGGGAAGGCACTCTGTTGACTTTCATTACTTGGCTGGCCTGGGAGGAGAGCTGGCCAGGTCAAGGCAGGGGGCATCTCTAACAAGAAATTTACAGTTCTGCCTGCAATGTTGCTGACCCTACTTGACCATCCCCTCAGCTGCAGTGGTCACTTTGGAAGTTGGGCTGAGTGAAGGGCTTTTCAGCTTGGAGCCAATAAGATCTGTGGCTCTGACCTGGGCATCCTTCGACTCCAGGGCAGGTCCATTTCCAGTGACCCAACTCTTGGCAGAGCTGCCAGGGCTCTTCACAAGCTGACTTCTGCTGAAGCCCAGGCTTACCACATTGAAAGCCACTGCAGTGGACTGGCCTGTTGGGTCTCCTTGAGGGCAGATCACTGTACAGATCAGCCATTAATAGGCCTGCCACCCATTGCTTCTGATGCCGAGCTTTCTTTTCCTCCTGGTTTGTGTTAAAGCAGACCAGAGGATGCAAGTCAAGGGAGTGCCCGTGTCCCATCTCTAATCTTCGGTGGCCTGAACTACAAGTCTATAGTCACAGGCATGTTCTGTAGTAGTTTTTCTAAGGTAGACAATGCCCATGAGGAAAATTATATTCTCACTTTAAAACTTTCTTTCCCTTTGGTCTGAAAGGGAGGTTTTTTCTACTTACTGTATACTTCGCTGATGGCGAAGTGAATCTAGCTATGAGATTATTATTTGAGTTCTTATTTTGGCTATGCTATTGCAGAAAAATGTTAGCCATCTCTTTTATAAGGTCTAAAGATTAAATTGTGCATCCTACAGATTCCTTCATAATAGAATTAGTTTCCTACCTTGAAGAGAATAGAGAAATGAAAGAACAAGTTGGGCTTCGAATAGAGAAATGAGGGAGCAAGTCCTAGGCATTGGACCTTCTGGTAAATGTTTTCTTAAGTTGTTATCTAATGGTTGAAACGGTTTGCTAAGTATTCATGTGATATTGCTATTGTCAGCAAGCGATCTAGGACTTGCTGGATTCAATCTTTTTATTAAATTCATTTAATTTTCTTTTCAAATGAACAAAAAAACAGGAAAAAAAAGATCAAACAAAGTTTGGATATCAATGATATGTGCCCAGAAGATCACACCAGTTATACCCATCAACAATGAAGGATGACAAGTAAGACAAAGGAATGAACTATGTTCTGGGAATGAGGCCCTTAGATAGCACATATTCCCAATACACCAGATTTAGATGGTTTTCTTGGGATCTTTGCAAAATCTGACCATTCCCAAGGAGCCTGACCATGCTCAGAGTTCAATAGTGAATACATCAATATTTCTCATTCATTCTCAGTTAAGGAATGCTTCACTTGGAAATTCTTTTCACCTCTTAAATATTGTATGGCTTTTTAGAGACCTTGTTTTCTAGGATGCTAGATCTGTTAATGATGTAATAAACATTCATAGAGTAATTGTTATTACATAGCATATGCTGTTTGTGAGACTGTCATTTCATTAAATGTCATGTCATTTAATATCTGTGAGGACTCATCATTACTCCCAAGAAGCAGGTGAGGATATTGAAGCCCAGAAGGACAAATCACCTTCCCCAATATGACATAGTCTGTGAAGAAACCAGGATTTCACCTCATATCTTTTCAGTCTTGGATATTTGTACTACACCAGGTTGTCTCTGACTAATGATGAGATGATCAAAACATTTAAAAAGGAATAATTTAGAAGCAGTCATATATTTCAAAACTTAAATAAAAGAGACTATAACTATGTGACTTGTACTCATTCCTCAAAACAAAACAATTATTTTTAGCCTTCATGACATTACTTTATTCCTCCTATATTTTTCTTTCACAAAAGGCAGCGGCACCCAAATCATTATCATCTACAGGGAAAGGTTTTCCTTAGGACACTGCCTGGGGACAATTTTCAGAAATCAAGCTATTTTTTACTTCTACTTCTGGGCTAGCATTTAAGCATGAATATAAATTTCTATTTCTTACTAGTGACATTCAATAATGTTGGAACTTAGCTAGGGCACAAAATATCATATATCATGGAGCAACCCATGCCTACCACTTCCACATAAATAATGTCCTATACAGAATGGAATTGCACTTAAATTGACAAAGATTTTGTGATTATCATGGAAGGGAAGAATATCCAAATTGATCCTAATATCAAGCCTTGACAGTTTGTTCTCTCATCAATCTGTTGGTAGATCGCTTTTCTAAAAATAAGTCTTCCTGTCCCTTTTGTTGATGCATAGACTTCCCGGCAGTCTTTTGCTCAGTGCCTATGACTTTCTGCTTATATGTAATCCCAGAAGGATAGAATTGCTTGCTTTACCACTAACATTGCGGTATTAAATGAAGCCTGTATTGGAAGATTTTATGTAAGAAAAACTACCCAACTTACCTTTGCAAGCAAATCAAATCTTCATTGACTATCTTATATCTTAACCTGGGTATAGATAGATGATTCCAGTAGAAACACTGGGAGAGAAATTTAAGTTTTCACAAATAGTAAGTGTGAATCACTTGTCCATAAAGGGTACTTCTTATGAGAAATAGCATTGTTACCCAAAAGGCTGTTTTCCAGGCCGTTTTGAAATTGTTCACATCTATTATTTTCAAACTACATTCAGAGTCCTGACATTGATTTTTATATGAAAAGACTACAAATCACTTTAAAACATGCCAAGGCCCCATAATGTAGCCTATAAAACACACATACATTTCCATGTAAATTAATCGAGAGTATGGTCAAGAATGTGACAGTAATTTGGAAAATCAGTATAGAGGAAGATGATTTTGATTGCATAAGTCTCCTCAAAATAGCCTGAAATTATCCTAGGTCCAACTTAGAGAACTTCACAATGAACCATAGAGATTTAGACTACAAAAAGACCTCAATATCCTGTTGATTTACTCATTTTTAGTTCATAGGATGGAAGTAGAATGATATTTTTATTTTTTATACACATTCTAATATTTTTTACTTTTTATTATGATAACTTTAAGTATACTTAAATGTAGGGAGATTATGTAATAAACTTCTATATATGAGCAGAAGTCATACCAATTGAGTTGCCAATCTTTAACCTTCTTACTTTTCACCCAAAGAATTCAAAATCCTGAGAACCAACTTAGCTGAGTTGTGGCTGACTTCATGCCTGAAAGTTAAGTTCTACCATTTCCCTTTTCCCAGATAGTACTTGCCCCCTGAAATTTATATTTGCTAAATAAAAGTCAAAAAAAATAAAATAAAAGGCAAGGAAATAAAATTAATATTTCAGTAATGTTATAGTCATTGTCTAATTATGTTAAAAATAAATGGCTCATTAATCTTAGCAGAAAACCCTATCTCCTCCAAGACTAAATTGTTATCTACCCTTCAGCTTTCTCCCCACCCTAAATTATCATCCAGCACTCTAATAGCAACAAAGCAAATTTAAAACTCAGAAAAGAGGGCCCAAAGAGAAATAGAAACCATTTCTAAAACTGGACATCTAATCCTTTCCTGCCACAATGTGATTTCCAATACAAGTTTCCCTGTTTTTAGTTAAAGATGCCTAATGCTTCTTGTGTGGAAAATTTAAAATTTTAGAATTCTATTTTCCCATTTTCTAATAGACCATTTCTAGCAAGTCTTCAAATCTTGTCAACTTTTCTTCTATAAAATTTCTTAAATGGGTTCAATTCTCTGAAACCCCTCACTTGCATCCCTTCATCCCATCACATCTGGTCTATGACAATAGCCATTTCACTAGCCACCTTTCCATTATTCCTTTCCCAGTCTACTAATACACCACTAGGATGGGAGGGGGAAGAAAGTCTCCCAAGTGCTGCCCTCAGCATATTTCTTACTTCCAAAGGCCTCTCATTGTCTCTCAAACCATATTTTACTACTACTCTGTGGAGCACTACTCTGTCAGTGCTCCACATCTGACAGTCACTGTCCTTCTACTCATTTAAACCTATCCCCTAATATTTCAAGCCTGAACACCTTGCCCAGTTAGGTCATTTCCCTTGCCTACCCTAAAAAGCCACTCTCACACTAGTCACCTGTAATACCCACTGGAACCTAACTTTAACCCAGGGCCATGTTTAGAAGTAACCTTCCCAGCTTTGCGCAGTGGTAGTATTGTAGCCAATGAAGTTTATCCGAGACACGATTATTGCTAATTGAAAACTTTTCCCAGAAGTAACATTCTTGATTCAGCCTAATGACTGCACAGTGAATTTTCTCTTTCTCTGACTCTCCCCCGCACTACAAGTAGCCTGTTTGTTCAACCTAGCTCTTGATTTTTTTCTAAAATCCTTCATTTGTGTTATATTTCCCCAGCTAGATTATAAACTCTTAAACTTTCTCTCCTTTCATACAATACATGGTTGTAAACTCTTCAAAAGCAAAGAATGTGTTTCATACATCTTTGACTTTCCCATAAGATGCTGAACTGCACCTTGTATTTAATAAACAGTGGGTTTTAAGGCAGTATGTTGGAAAAATTCCTGAATGAAGGTAAGCCTTCAGATGTAACCTAATATGAAGATGAAATAAGGGGATTATGTAGATACATAGACTTTTCTTTATAATAAAAGTATCAAGTAAAAGTTATTCAATTTTCTGTATTGATAGCTTTAAATAATTATTACTGTCTTATTTTGTACAGTGTTTCTAAATCTTCATTCAATAAGGATATTTATTAAATAAGACAAGTATTGTTCTAAGCATCAAAGGAAGGCCATACACTAAAACAGCACCCTAAAGTTTATAACTCAGGATAAAAATTAAGAATGTTTTAAATAAGATTTCATTTTTCTAATTAGAAATGTCATGATAGTCTACTAAAGAGTGAATAAACACCACAAACTCCCTTCTTCTAAATCCTCTTTGATTTAAGAAATAACAAATTAAAGGAGATTCCGGCCAAACTAACTTGAGCAAAGAAGTGAATGGAAAGTTAGGCCTGGACATGCTCTCATAGTGGCTGCTGGGAGCCTCTCCTCGCCAGGCTGGCAGGAGGCCAGGTCTGGTTAATGCCCACTCAGTCTGAGACCCTGCTTAGCTGACACTGTGAGCAGATTGGCCAAGTGGAAAGAAAGCTGTTGTGAAGTAAATGTCAAGAAAGTGTGATTTTGAAAGAAAACAAAAATTTGAAATCTTGATGAAATAAACCTATTTTAGAAATATTTCGTAAGGAAACATTCAGAAATGCAGACAAGATGACTTCTTCACAGTGTTAATTCTGATAATTACAAGTTGAAAGCAGCCTAAACTAGATCTTAATATGTGAATGAGAAGTATATGTTTTGGTAGAGCTTTCCCAGAACTCTCAAAAAAAAAAAAAAAATGCCAACAGGGACCAGACCAGTCACTCAGGCAAAGAAAATTATCAATGTGATGTGAAATATTCTGATTTTTAAATATTACCAACTAATTCAAATAATTTTTAATATTGCAAAGACCAAACAAAATATGTCTATGGGCCAGGCTTTGCCCACACATCACCAGCCTGCTATGTCTGATCTATGTGGTAAAGTTTTTGAAAGCTATATGTTAACAGATTTTTCATAAAAATGCTCTTAATATAAGACTAGGAGAAAATGAAAGTGGTCTTAATCACTTAAAATATATATGTTTAGAAAAAAAGACTAACAGTAAAGACATCAAAATAAAAGTTATATCAGGAGTGAGGCTAGATGATTTATTATCTTGATATTTTTCTGTAATTTAAAATTATATTCAAAAAGATAATTGATTACTTTATAATAGTTTTCTAAAAGTATCATAGAGAAGGAAAAACACAACTGCTCAGCCCTTCTATTGGGTTCAGCAGATCTGGATTCAACTGCATCATTGATTGGGAGATTTCCCTGAAAAGGGGCAACTAGGAAGAGCTGGCATCCATTCTTTTTTTTTTTTTTTTTTTTTTTAGATTTATTTATTTGAAAGTAGAGTTACAGAGAGGCATAGACCGGGGTGGGGGGGGGGGGTGGAGAGAGAGAGAGAGAGGCCTTCTATCTGATGGATTACTCCCCAAATGGCTATAACAGCCAGAGCTGAGCTGACCTGATGCCAGGAACTTCTTCCAGCTCTTCCATGTGAGTGAAGTGCCCAGGCACTTGGGCCATCCTCCACTGCTTTCCCAGGCCATAGCAGAGACCTTGATCAGAAGTGGAGCAGCCGGGACTCAAATGGCACCCACATGGAATGCTGGCAATGCAGTGGCAGCTTTACCCACTACGCCACAGTGCCAGCCCCACCATCAGTCCTTTTGTCTACTCAGCGATGCTAAATTTTGTGAGTAAATGACTTAAAGCCCCACAGTTCTGAATTGCTATAAGCCTGAATAATTAACATCATTAAAAGGTTGGAAATGTTACTGAAGACACACAGAAATATTGCAATAGGAGCGGGTATTTATTCTGTTGGTTAAGACACCTGCATCCCATACTGGAGTGCCTGGGTTGGATTCCTAACTCCAGCTTCCCACTATTGCAGACCCGTGACATTAGTGATGGATGAGATAACTAGATTCCTGCCACCCTCAGAGGAGACCCAAATTGAGTTCTCTGCTCTTGTCTCTAGCCTAGTCAATGTGGGGTTCTCTTTCTCCCTCCCTCTACCTCACCTTCCTCTATTCTTTCTCTCTCTGTCTCTCTGTCTCTGTCTCTCTCTCTCTTTCTCTCTCTCTCTCTCAAAAATAAAGCTTTAAAAAAACAATGCAAAGAAAAACTGCATAAAATGCACTTAGGCCATCAACACCAAAACAGCAACTTTAAAATATTCAGGTTAGTAGGGAGTGAAGTCGCCTCAATCTCAAACGAAAACTAAAAACGAGGAATCACATTACCTTTTTTTGAGGCCAATGATAGGTATGCAAGAGTAGAGCCAGGAATAAGCTTGTAAAATGGATAACCGCCAACAGAAACAGAATGCTTATAAACATAAAATAAATCAATCCTTTTAAAAGAGAGGAGTAACAAGAAGCAATGGCAGCTTGCTTTTTATGTCATCAATTACACATTGATTTATGTTCACTATTCAATACCATGCCCAGAGGTTATTACTATAAACCAGAATTATGTGCTTTATGGAATTTTTCCATTGTATTTCAAAGACTACATTTGGTATGGTTTTATTTAGATGAATTTACAAAAAAAAAAAAAGAAAAGAAAGAAGAATGCCTAGCCTAAGTCTGTATGCTCTAATATAAATTTCAGAATTGAGAAACTAGCTGAGTAACTCGGTGGCTTTAGGGCAACCCTGAGAAACCAGTCATCCTTTAGCTTTCACACTGCCATTCCCTGTCCTCACCTCCCAGGCTCACTTGGCCCTTGCAATTGCCTGCTGCTGCTGCAGAGTTCAGGCAGCACAGGACAGGGGCTCTTGCCCCGCAGGACCATTGAAACCTGGGAACAGGGACAGAAAAGTCCCCTATGATGAAGTCGTCCTTAGCAGAATGACTCTTTGTTCACTGACACTTTTCCCTTTGCCTGCCATGGACTGTTCCATCCCAGATATGATTTGGACTTTGGTGTTCCTGTGTAGGACTCCTACAGCTTATGGCTTTCATTGTCTTAAGAAACTCTCACCTAAAGCTTTCATGCTGGCTTTACAAATTGACTTTGAAACCATTCGTTGGCTCAGTTACTAGCTTTTCTGAACCCTCTCCCCATCTACTCCATCCACAAACACACCCATTGATTTCTCAGATTTTCTGACCAGCATGGTTGGCTAAAATCATGTCCCTAATCTCTCCAGGTTCTTCTTGTCTCTTGCTCTCTTATATAACCATCCACAGGAATTAGTGAGATGAAATCCTGGACAGGTTTATTTAATAAAATAAATCACTCATATTTACATTTATGGATTTTTTTTTCATTTTCTTTGAAAGAGAGAAATAAAGACAGAAAAATCTATCCATTTGTTTACTCCCTAAGGACCCCACAACAGCCAGGGCTGGTCCAGGCAGAAGCCAGAAGCTAGAAACTCAACCCAAGTGTCCCATGTGGGTGGCAGGGGCCCAGCTACTTGAGCCATCACCCGCTGCCTCCAAGGGCCCAACTACTTGAGGAGCCATTGTGTGCTACAAATTAGCAGGAAGCTGTAATTGGCAGTCGAGCTGGGACTCAAACTCAGGCACTCTGATTTGAGATGTGGTATCCCAAGTAGCCTCTAAACTCTTATGATAAACTCCCAACTGTACTTTTATGTACTTTTATATAAATTATTCTGCAAAATTCAGATTAAATAATAGTAAAGGAAATCCACTTACCTGTCAGGAAGATGTGAAATTTTACCATAGATAGGTGAAGATTGCCTATTGTCATATTTCCCAATAATTTCAGATTCATAAAAGACACCACAATGTGTAACAGACCAAAGAACAGGCATATGAAAAAGAATAACAGTGTCCTCATAAAAAAAAAAAAAAAAAAACTTGTTCTTTGGGGAATGTAAATTTGATGTTAATATTCATATGCATACCAATCAATTTTATTAATGTTAATCTTAACAAGAGTGTCTAGCATCTGGGCAAGGAGAAAAGATGTAGTGTTTTTCACTTTCCACATTTCTATTGGCCACTATACCAAGATTGTATTTTCAGCTCTGTTTACTGTCATTTGGTCCAGTGTGCTCTCCCTTCCACTTGGCACCATGTTACATAACCTCAGACACAAGCCTTCAGTAAAGGTAATGACTTCAAAACTCAGACGCTGAGCTCACATAGTAACCATGAGCACACATGGGTCACTATGGCCAGAAGAGAAGTTGGTGCCAGAGGCAGAAACCATCAGCAACTCAAAACATGAAGTGAAATAAAAGTCACATTAGGAGGAAGGACAAGATAGAGATATTATAACATACCTGTCAATACAAAGGTACCTCCCTCCCCTGCTGGTGGCTGAAACAGGAGTTAGGATTCCAGGTCTGGGCGGGCTTGTGAGTTCTGTATCATAGTGAATTAGGTTCTGGAAAGTAGATTAGAACTAGAGAACCAAGTCTAATATGACCACTGCTGTTAACTAGAATTACAGTATTTTCTAGTCTTCTAGATGATAAAAAGAAGCTTGAAGTAGGAAGGTTCTCAGGATACTTGACTTCCTGTTTCTAGTTCTTGGAGCACTTTCATTCCCTGGGAATATGTAATATTATCTCCTCCTTAAATCATTATAAGGGTTGAGAGGTTAAAAACATTATGTTCTGGTTTACATAATTTAGCAATAAAAGATGATCTCAACCATTTAACACAATCCTCTCCTCTAAATAAAACAACATTGGGACAAACTTTTCTAAGACAAATAGAGGGAAAATGTGTTTATCTCTGCAGATTGCCATGTAACTTTCTCTTCTTTCCCCAGCGAGTTCTGGAACAGAAAACAAGGGCTTCCCTTGGTGCACAGCTGAGATATCCCAAGTGGGGGTCACAGTGAGGACCTGATGTTACTGTGTTCATGGCATATCACAGACCAGCAACAAGAAGAAAGGATTGATTGCCACAGTCAGGGTTGCTCCCGACTGGGTGCCACAAAAATACTGTTCATTATCAGATTCCTATCCCTTTCAGTGGAGTTCAACAAAGCTAGGAAGATTCACCTGATCTTACATAATCTTGCCAAACTATCAATTTTATATTTTTAAGTCAAAATTAGTTTGACTGTATTCAAAATAGAATAATGTCTAAACCTGATTATTAATGGAAAGTCCATTTAAGCTTGTAGTTTTGCCATTTTGAGTTAAATTCTGAGTTTGAAACATCACTGGCAATTCTGAAAGTAAAATAAGAAAAAATGAAGCAATGGAAAAATCTCCCCTGGCTCACAGTATTGAACAAAAGGTATTTCCAATCCTCAACATGTGTTTTTAAGCTTTCTGTTATGAGAATTAAAGATCCTTCCACTAATGTGTCATGGACATCACTTCATATGGAAAACAAATTTCTCTAGAATTAAGTTACCTTTACTTCTACATTTTAAAAGACGCAAACAATATTTTAAAAGAGCAATTACAACCTAGCAATCTCCTTATCTAGATCATTTGAATGGTTTCATCTATTGTGGAAATAAGCCATTAAATCCATTTTCCTGGTAGAAACTGTAACATTGATTATTAGTCTATTATCCACCTAAAATGAAGCTGTCACCAAATGGTAGAATGAGATGTCAATGCCCATTTTATTTATGGCTTTCCAAATGTAAATGGTATATAAAAAAAGAAAAAAGGTGAAAACTTTTTTTTTCTTTACATCAACCTTCTCTCATTTACAGTAAATAAGGTACTAAGATATTAGAAAACAAATCTTGGAAGGAAAAAATCACTTCTCAAAAGCTTTCTATATAATAAATCAAAAAGTGGAAAAGTAGAGTCCGTGGTAAAACAAAAAAGGCAGAGGTGCATCTGAATCGATTATCACTAGAAAGCAACTAGAAATTAAACCAGTGTCTGCAAATAACTACAATTTAGTTTTCTTCAAACTGTGAAAACCTTCTAATCTATTTTATTTTTCTGGACCTTACAAGTAGAAGCAATTTATCATATTATTATTATTATTATTAATATTATTATTAAGAGGCAGAGAGACATTCACCACCATTCACTTGTTCATTCTTCAAATGCTCACAATGGTTGGGACTGAAGCCAGGAGCCAGAAGCAATCCAGGTCTCCCACACGGGCGGCAGGAATCCCATTATTTAGGCCATCACTGCTGCTTCCCTGGGTCTGCATTGACAGGAAGCTAAAGTGAGGAGCCAGAGCTGGGAATTGCACCCAGGAACTTCGATGGGGGGTGCAGGCCTCTTAACCACTAGGATAAACACCCATGCCAGCAATAACAATTTAAAATATGAAATGCAAAAAAAAAAATATGAAATGAAAATGAGTTTCCTTCACTCGTTATAAACAACAGTTAATGCTTGTTTTACTATCACATAAACCCTTAACAATTTCAGCAGTCTCATCCTCACTGAGTATTTTGCCAATTACCTAACCCTGAGAAAAACTAATACTGTTCTCTAGGAGCACAGACCCAACTAGATGCTTCCAAATGCCTATATCACCTTAGGGGCGTGAAGCCTTCTCTTTTCAAGGCCTTTCCATTGGAGTATCAGAATATCAGCTACTATATGAGGACTGAGTCACATAGATGGGAAGTCAATCGATGTTCCCCTAAACTGAATGGAAAATAGCAAATCAGTTGTTGCTATGTGCAGGCCGAACACGATCAATTAAGGTACATCATCACTAACTTTCAAAAAAAATAATTGCAGGAATTTTAGTAAAACTGACACAAGTTTAACCAAGTATGTGTCCCTCCATATGGTAGTGATTTTTTTCAAGAAAGGAAAGAACAGGGTCACATCTTTCCCTGTGCCCTCCCTCTGGTGCCTTTATTTTAGTGTACCCTACACATAAAGAAATAAAATCATATTTTTTAAAAATTATGTTTTAGAGGCAGTCACTGGGGCACAGTGGTTAAGCCCAAGCCAGGCTGAACATCCCATATCATAGAGTCTGAGTTTAAGTCCCGGCTTCACTTCCAATTCAGTTTCCTGCTAATGTACGGTCTGCAAAGCAGCAGGGACCAGCTCAAATACTTGGGTTCCTACCATCCACATGGGAAACTCTGATAGAATTCCTGGCTTTTGCCTGGTTTGGTACCAACTGTTGTGAGCATTTGAAAAATGAGGCCGGCGCCGCGGCTCAATAGGCTAATCCTCCGCCTGTGGCGCCGGCACACCGGGTTCTAGTCCCGGTCAGGGCGCCGGATTCTGTCCCGGTTGCCCCTCTTCCAGGCCAGCTCTCTGCTGTGGCCAGGGAGTGCAGTGGAGAATGGCGTAAGTCCTTGGGCCCTGCACCCCATGGGAGACCAGGAGAAGCACCTGGCTCCTGCCTTCGGATCAGCACGGTGCGCCAGCCACAGCGTGCCAGCCGCGGCGGCCATTGGAGGGTGAACCAACGGCAAAAGAAGACCTTTCTCTCTGTCTCTCTCTCTCACTGTCCACTCTGCCTGTCAAAAAAAAAAAAAAAAGAAAAGAAAAATGAACCAGCAGATAGAAGTTCTCTTTCTTTCTCTCTCATTCTGCCTTTCAAACAAAAATAAATTTTTAAAAATTTTTAACTATCTGTTAAGATTAAACAAATGCCTTCCTTATTCATTATACTCCTAACTCTATCAAGAAAAAGTGAAGTTGGATTTTTATTCCTCCAAACCCACCTCTCTGGATAAGCTCCCCAATTGTCCCAATCTTTGCCCCTCCCCCAGCCACAGCAAGCTTGTTTCTACTGTCTTGGCCCCATTTCCCACAATACTTCACCAGTTTATCCCACCTTCTTCCTTGAGTCAACTTAAGAAACCCAGGTTACTGCATTTGGATGTAGTTGTCCATATACTCTGTTAGGTTTTTATGAAATGCTTACTGCTTGATGATCCATGAATTACTCATTGAGACTAAGATATAAATGTATGGATATGATCTCTTGAAACAGTTACATTTAAAGCCCTATAAACCATTTCTTCAAAAGTGATTTGTAGGCGCTGGCATTGTGGTACAGAGAGTTAAGATGCCACCTATCATGTAGGTATCCCATGTGAGCATCACTTCAGGTCCCAGCTTCTCTGTATCCACTTCAGACCCTTGTTGGTGAGCCTGGGAAAGCATCAGAAGATGGTCCAAGTACTTTAGTCCCTGCCACCCACAGAAGAGACCCAGATAGAATTCCATGTTCCTGGCTTCCTCCTGGCCCAGCCCTGTTCATTCTAGCCATTTAGGGAGTGAACACATGGATGGAAGATACCATCTGTCTCTCTCTCTGTAACTCTGACTTTCAATAAATAAATAAATTTTTACTGTGGTTTATAAACCACTCATAGGTCCACCTAATTAGTTCCTGCAATATAATCATTCATTTGTTAGTCATCAGATGGATATCTACATATGACCCATTTTCTGAAGATATTTACATATGACTCAATAATAAAAAAATTATTGTAGACCAATTCTGTAGTAAGCTCTTTTTTTGCAAATAACAAATAACTGAGATACGGCCCTAATGTCAAAGAACTCAGTTGAATGGGAAGTCAGTTATATAAATAAAGAATTAAGCACAGCCTTGCTGAATAAAGAATGGTAGCATGTACTAGGTATAGAAAAAGTCATGAAAGAAGTAGTCATGGGGTTGGGGGTTTATGAGGTTCCCTGAAAAGTCCATCTGCCAAAAATATGCTCATTTCTCCTCAAACCTGCCATAGTAGCAGTGCACTATCAACAGGAGTTATTCATTTGGATAATGCACTATCTCCAAAAAGCTTACATACAATTTGTTTTTTTCAAAAGACTTTATTTATTTATTTGAGAGGTAGAACTACAGACAGTGAGAGGCAGAAACAGAGAGAAAGGTCTTCCTTCCATTGGTTCACTCCCCAGATGGCCAAAATGGCTGGAGCTGCACTGATCCGAAGCCAGGAGCCAGGTGCTTCCTCCATTTTCCCATGCTGGTGTAGGGACCCAAGAACCTGGGCCATTATCTACTGCTTTCCCAGGCCATAGCAGAGACCTGGATTGGAAGAGGAGCAGCTGGGACTAGAACCAGCGCCCATATGGGATGTGCTGTAGGCAGAGGATTAACCTACTGCGCCAAGACGCCAGTCCCAAGCTTACAATTTGGTGTTACTTGGAAAAGACTGATGCCTTAACGCCTATTAGTACATTAGCATGTGTTAATGTGTTCTATTACACAACATATGCCTTTTGGTGAAATAATTTAAAGCCTAGTAATGGAGCACAGCTTATCAAGGACTAGCTCAAATGGGACATAAATTCAGAAGGATGAAAGTCGACCCGGATCATGAGGGCATGAGCTAAGAGTGACAAGGGCTTGTCCTGACAGCCTCCTTAAAAACAGGGTTTACTACAATTTCTCCTAAAATTAGATCACCAATTAATCAAGCAACAGCTATTTAATTAGATCACTAAATAATCAATCAATAGACATTTCTCTCACTTTGTAGTTTTGTCCTATAGTCTTTGGAGTAAAATCAAGACCACCCTTCTCTTTTCTAAGACTGCTTAATATTTCAGCACATCCTGCTGCCAGCAAGACATAAGACAAATGCAGAAAAGAGAAAAACTGAATACTTAGGTGTCCAATGCTAATGCGCTAGGAAATGGCCTTCTTCCATAGCTGATAGCTGATTTTCCTCCTGCCTTTCCATCCAAGATGGCCTCAGATTGCTGTTTATCTCTGTTTTCTTTTCACAGTTAATTAATTTCTCCTCTCCTCACAAGACAGCTGGTGTTAACTACCTCACCTAATCTTTAATCAACTTCAGTTTTCTTTCCATACTTGCTCTATGCAGATAAGGGGAAAAATGCAAGTGTTTAAGAGAGTTTAAAAGACTAAAGTCCAGGAAAGGCCAAATAATGACTCAGCATCAACTATCAGCAAAATTGGAGGCGATAGTGGGGCTACATACTTCTCTCGAATTCTCCTAATCGTCACTACACAAAGATGAAACAAAGAATGAGTTTTCCCTTTCACACCATGCTCATATAGTATATATTTTGAATGGTAACTACAATTCAACTATTGCTAACATCTACAATTGACAAAGAAAACGTACACAGGTTCTTGAAAGAGATATTTATTGCTAATGAAAAATCACACAATTATATACAGGAGAAAAGAAAGATGTTTCAATATGCATAAAGACTTTAAAATTTTTTTTCTAATTAGCTAATATTAATACTAGAAAACCTGAAGAAAAAGTACAGTAACATGAATTTATTTGATCCCCACTTCGGATAAAATTTCATTATAAACAATATTAAAAAGGGAAGTCTTTCATTATACATGCTCCATAATGAACAAATATTATGGTGTATACACTATGGCTCAAGAATCGTCACATAATTCTGATACATAAATAATCATGTCTGTATTCTGTGATATAACCATTTACCCCTATATATTCTCATAATCTCTAAAAATAAAACAAGTAATTGAGAAAATTTTTAAAAGGATGAGCAATCATTTAATCTAGACTGCAGCAATAACTGCAATTCAGGGGCGTGGTTTAACCTGTCTCCTATTAACTCACAGAAGTGATGTAAGGTTTTACAAAATACGTGAGTCAAGGAAATTTCCAGGCAAATTCTTTATATCATCAATTACGTTATGATACCCTCCCATCTCCCTACCTCCAGCCGGGGCCTTGGTGGAAAACACTGAATCAACTCCAGGACTGTGACCTTCTCATCATTTTTCGGCATTAATTCACACTTGGGAAAAGAAAGAGCTAGAATCCTGACTCATTGCAGCTGAACTGTAAATAAGGAAGCACAGCCCCACCCGTTTCTATTGGGAATTGTTAGAAACATTAAAAAAAATTGACCCATATTTTTCTTGGCTAAAACATCTCAATTTAGTAAAGATAAGTTATTCTCCTAAATCAGCTCTTTCCTTATTAAATAAATATGCTGTCTTCTCTTCCCATTGCAAAATGGAAATTCAATTCAGGGACACACAGATGTCAAAATACCCATTGTTAAAAACATGGACATGACCCAAAAATACCAGCTGCCTAAAACTCATGAAATGGAAGGCAAACTTATAAAACAAGCATGCAAATCTTTAACTAGTTCAGGCATTATATTTAAGTCAAAAAATTTTTAGAGTCTACAAAGAATATTTGTGCATTTTCCATCATTTTGTCAGGAGTAATACCAAGGTGGTTCAACTACATTACAATTACTGTATGGCAAAGAAAATAAAAAAGGGTGGGGAGTGTGTAGAGATTTATCAAGGTGACCAGATACTGCAGAAATTAAAATAGAGGCAAGAATTAGAATAAAATCAGAAAAAAACTTCACTTAGTTTATTATGTAAAATAAATGGGACTTTGGCCACATAAGTGTGAAAAAATACCCTAAAATACTGCAGTAGTGGAAACAGAACCCTGTTTAGCAAATAAATTCCCCTTTATCCAGAACACATTAAAAATAATCTTCACAGTACCTTATAAGTTAAAAAAAAAAGGTAATTTACCACACACTTTAAATACTAACTATGCCTTAACTTTTTCAAATGAAGTGATAGTCTCATTGAATATTATATTGCTAGGTAAGTGAGACTGTTCTGATCTTCAGAACATTTCATTTCTTATGCAGCCTAAATGAATTAGTACTTTCCAATGAATACATCTCATTAAATGAACTTGGGGAAAGCTATTTTTTTTTGTTTTTGGATTTCTGATTTTTTTTTCCAATTTTATTTAAGTTATACAAGTTTCATGTATTTCATATATACAGATTTAGGAACATAGTAATACTTTCCTCCCTTCCACCCATGCTCCAACCCTTCTTCCTCCTCTCTGGGAAATCTCTTTTTAAAAGTTCTATAGAGAGAGATTCCCTATCATACTGATAGCTCCACTGGTGCTTTATTTGCACATGGTGGATCTTAACTGCATTCTTCAGGAGACTCTAATACTGAACTGTGGCCACCTGTTCTTTCCCTGATAGCTTAGGAGTTCCCACTCTTTTCTTTTTCTTTTTTTTTATTTAGTAAATATAAATTTCCAAAGTACAGTTTATGGATTACAATGGCTCCCCCCCCCATAATTTCCCTCCCACTTGCACCCCTCCCATCTCCCACTCCCTCTCCCATTCCATTCACATCAAGATTCATTTTCAATTATCTTTATATACAGAAGATCGATTTAGTATATATTAAGTAAAGATTTCAACAGTTTGCACCCACACAGAAACACAGAGTGTAAAATACTGTTTCAGTACTAGTTATAGCATTACTTCACATTGGACAACACATTAAGGACAGATCCCACATGAGACATAAGTACACAGTGACTCCTGTTGTTGACTTAACAATTTGACACTCTTGTTTATGGCGTCAGTAATCTCTCTAGGCTCTAGTCATGAGTTGCCAAGGCTATGGAAGCCTTTTGAGTTTGATGACTTCGATCTTATTCCGACAGGGTCATAGTCAAAGTGGAAGTTCTCTCCTCCCTTCAGAGAAAGGTACCTCCTTCTTTGATGGCCTCGTTCTTGCCACTGGGATCTCACTCACAGAGATCTTTCATTTAGGTGTTTTGTTTTGTTTTGTTTTGTTTGTTTTTTTGCCAGAGTGTCTTGGCTTTCCATGCCTAAAATACTCTCATGGGCTCTTCAGCCAGATCCGAATGCCTTAAGGGCTGATTCTGAGGCCAGAGTGCTGTTTAGGACATCTGCCATTCTATGAGTCTGCTCTGTATCCCACTTCCCATGAGGGATTGTTCACTCCCTTTTTGATTCAATCAGTTAGTATTAGCAGACACTAGTCTTGTTTGTGTGATCCCTTTGATTCTTAGACCTATCAGAGCCATTGGTTGTGAACTGAAATTGATCACTTGGACTAGTGAGATGGCATTGGTACATGCCACCTTGATGGGATTGTATTGGGATCCCCTGGCAGGTTTCTAACTCCACCATTTGGGGCAAGTCCGATTGAGCATGTCCCAAATTGTATATAGGAGTTCCCACTCTTAACATTTCATCTGTATGAAGCAGATGTAGGGCTAAGTAATTTTCTCTTGCATGTAAAGGTCACGCAAGAGAAAATCAGAGATGGTGACATGTGGCAGAATTTCCAAATTCCTGCTTCACTGCTTGGCTCATGGAGAACAAGCCTATGGCTCAGCTCGTGTGTCTCCTAAATGTCCCAAATGGTGATCTTCTCTAGACAATCTTTATGTACCTCTAGCCTACATTCAGAAGGTTGCATTCTAGAGTTAATTTGAGACAAAAGACATTTTTCACACAAAAAAATTTTTTATTCATATGTAGTTTGATGAATGATGCCTAGATGTCTTCAAGGTTTTCCCTATCTTTAGTGTAGCCTGTACCAAGCCCAGACATTTAAATCCTAGGGTAGTCATAATGAGTGAAATTGGCAGTCATTAACTTGAGGAAAAAAATAGTGAACAAAGTATTTTTCTCTTATGTTAACCTCTTGCTATCCCTGGTTAGATATAGCTGGTCAGAAACAAGTCAAAATGTTCAAGATTGCTTTTAGAAACCACAAATATATCTGACATAAATATTTATGTTAAAAATAACATATTCCATATGCAATTTAATATTTAATATTATGATTATGTAACTTTTTATTGGCTCCCTCGAAAGCTACCTAATAAAAAAAATTAGAAACAAAGAGGAAAACTTTCACTTTCAATCAAAATGACTGTTAGTTATCTCTGTTGCAGTAATCACACCCTCAACTCTTCTCTTCCCAGGTGATCAATGCCTGGGGTTAGCCCACAGTGGGTGTAACTCTCACCTGTGCTGCCACATGAACCACACAAAGGATCCATGCAGTCCTCAGTGTGAGCATGGAACCCTCAGCAATGACCCATCCCAAATAGTCAGGGAGTTCTGATCTGCTGACACCAGATGCACTGATTGCCTATAGACCCAGCTACATCCCACACCACACTCCATCATGCAACCACAGGATTCCCACTGTCACGGGATGCAGAGGATCTGCTCTGTCCTGCTAGCCTGCCCCATCCATGGAGACAGCAGAGATGTTCCCAGAGCCTACTGCCTATGGGTTTTCTGCTTTGGCAGTTTGAGCCCTGGAGCCTGTGATTTGTTGAGATGCTGGGGCAACTCACTGTCCTGCTTGGAAGCCCAGTCCCCTGTTAATCCTCCCAGCCAGAATCAAAGTCAATGGGGAATGTGGATTTTTCCCTTTGGTAAAAAAACCCTAATTATTCACATGCACAAGAGCCACCGCAGCCTCTACTTGTGTAAAAATGTCACCTTCTCTCCGCCAGTTGCCAGTTGCCCTTGTTGGGGAGTGGGAAGAAAGAAATATGCTTTTCTTTCACTGGATTAGGTGGGTACCCTGCCCCTGATAGGGCTCCAGGCCAGACTCAAAGATAGGGTGGTCCATAAGGCTCTCCCTCAGGCAGTATCACCAATGGCATAGTGTACCACAGTATGCTCTCACCTTGCTCTCCAAAGCTGGCATGTCCTCTAGTTCCCAGCTGCAAGATCATGTGTGGTATCCGCACTCGCTGCTGCACATCGTCACCTTCCACGCTGCTCCACAGAGTCCCTCTTCCCTCTGTAGAATTTCCACTCAACCTTCTCTCCAACTCTCCCCTGGGAATGTACTTCCTCTGCTTTTTTTCTGCTATTTTCCCACCTAAAGCAGCACATCTTTTCTCTATTCAGCCATCGTGGAATCCTCAGTCTTTTTCTACTCATGCAGTTTTTAATTTCTTTAAACCAGCTCTTGGATTTATGTAAATAAAAATGGTCATGCCTGTTGCTACATCCTGAAAATTTAAGCTGTAAAAAATTGAGTGCCCCACACTTAAATTTTAATAATTAAGGGAAAAAAACTCTTCTTCCAACAGGGTTTAAAATCCAGATTAATTATATGACATAGGTAGCAAGTGATCTCCATCTTCTCCAGGCTTCTAATCTTAGGAGTTGTGGTTAAAGCTCTTCCCTGCCATGAAAGAGAGAGTAACTCATTGAAAACACAGAATATAGTGAAATGCATTTTTGTTGTAAAACATTGCCAAGCTATTTTCCTAAAATCACCAATACTTTCTTTTTTAACTTTCTGTGGAGGAAAGCTGTCTTTTTGTTATTCTAAATGTTTTAAAAATCCACTCTGCAAAGACCATATGCAGTGTTGCTATTATTGAATCCTAAACCAAATTCATTAACATTTTTTTTACTACCTGGTAGATGCAAACCTTGTAACTAAGTGAAGTTGAAAACACTGTACAGATTATGTGCCTAGCATTCTTTCAGTGTTGTCTATGAATGTCCTATTTAAGGTTGTAGAGGCTGGGTGGACTTTTTTTTGTTTGCTTCAAAGTATTTTCTTGTTCAAATCTTACTGGATTCATGTACTTTTTGGCATATTTTCATGCCAGAGAGTTCACTGGAAGAAATTGAAGCATGTAGTCAATCTGCCTGTTCCTAATTAGGTTCTCCTGAGTCCTTTCTTCAAATGTCTTAACTGGGTGAGATACATTTTTAATTCAGGCAAGCAGCTCCAGGGGGCTTCTACAGGATCTTGGAAAGACAAAAACATCCTCCATGTTCTATTAGACAGTACTAAGACGGAACCATGGGTCACCTGCTGGCTGGAGATGAAGGAATGAGTCGGAGTCCTGGCATCATTGCTAAGACAACACTCAACAAGGTTGGCAGCACTGCCTGGGAGCCAACTCAGATACTCAGAGATTTTTTACAGACATCTCTGCCACACAGAAGGGATTAAATGGCATACTTCTCAGATTAAATGGCAATTTACCCCTCTGTCACAGAGATGCCATGCGTCAAGGAGTTGCTTATAGAGAAAGGATTTGGAGCAATGAGATAGGCTACTCAGGGCCATGGATATGTTATCCTGAACCTTTGTCAATTCCTCTTGTAAGCTTATATGAATTTTTCTGATTTTTCTTGCTTAAATGCCAGGTGAAGGCCTGCGCCATGGCTCACTTGGCTAATCCTCCGCCTGCGGCGCCACCACCTTGGGTTCTAGTCCTGGTTGGGGCACCAGGTACTAGTCCCGGTTGCTCCTCTTCCAGTCCAGCTTTCTGCTGTGGCCCAGCAGGGCAGCGGAGGGTGGCCCAAGTGCTTTGGCCCTGCACCCACATGGGAGACCAGAAGGAAGCACCTGGCTCCTGGCTTCGGATCGGCGCAGCACTGGCCATGGCGGCCATTAGGGGAGTGAACCAACGGAAGGAAGACCTTTCTCTCTGTCTCTGTCTCACTGTCTATAACTTTGTGTGTGTGTGTGTGTATGTATCTCTCTCTCTCTCTCTCACTATCTAACTCTCCCTGGCAAAAAAAAAAAATTCCAAGTGAAGATAGATGCCTGGCTGGCACTCCTACATGAGTAAGCTTCTGTGTGAGGGTAGTCATAGGAGCAACTATCAAACACCAAATCGTAATCCCACCCATTATACTCCACTAATATCTACAATGTTTCCTTTACAAGATAGTTTAGTTTTGTATTCTAAGTCTGGTTGCAGATCCTGGGGAACAAAGAAAAAAGTTGCAGACACTTGCCCAAAATACATGCTGAGAAAAGTAACTGGAAAGATCTCCCCAAAGCTTCCTTTCCTCAAATAAGAAACACTCAGTTTAAAATAGCAATTATGAGGAATAAATGAAATAATTGACATGGACATGCATGAACTTTGAAGGACTCAGTAGATGTTGGTTATTGCCAAGATCCTTGTCTATGGACAGAAATTATGTGCTCATGCTAGTGGTACTACCCTAAAGCAAACTGTAAAGACCTTGGGTTGGGGGACTATTTCTAATACTTACATTTGATGCTCTCTTACAAAAGCTGCAAACTCAGGATCATTGGCATACAGTTCCAAAACTCTCATTCTCTCTTGAATTTCCTTTAAAAAGAAAAGGTCACACCTTGCATTAAAAAAAAACCCTCAATAATCTTTTAAAAAGAGTTCTGAAGTGGGTGTTTTGTGCAGCATTAAAACCACTTGGGATGCCTACATCCCATATCAGAGTGCCTGGGTTACATTCCTGCCTCCACTTATTTTTTAAGATGTATTTATTTATTCAAAAGTCAGAGTTACAGATAGAGAAGGAAAAACAGAGAGAGATCTTTCATCCACTGGTTCACTCCCCCAGATGACTGCAATAACTGGCATCATTGGGGTTGAGTCAGTCCAAAGCCGGTGCCATGAGTTTCATCCAGGTTTCCCACATGAGTCAGGGGCCCAAACACTTGGGCCATCTTCTGTTGCTTTTCCCAGGCAATTAGCAGGGAGTTGGATCAGAAATGGAGCAGCCAGGTCATGAACCAGTGCCCTTAAGGGAGGCTGGCATCTCAGGCAGTGGCTTTACCTGCTACACAACAATGCTGGCCTCTCTGCCTCCACTTATGATCAAGCTTCTGCTAATGTGTACCATAGGAGGCAACAGATGATGGCTCAAGTACTTGAGTCCCTGCCACCCACATGGGATACCTGGATGGAATCCCTGGCTCCTGATTTCAGCCTGGCCTAGCTTTGGCTGTTACAGACATTTGGGGAGTGAACCAGCTGAACCAGCTCGCTCGCTCACTCACTTGCTCTCTCTCTCTCTCAAATAAAGTGAAAATAATATTCTTAAAAATTTTTAGAGTTCTAATTATTCTACTTTCAATATAATAGGCACTGCTGTGACTAATGGAGACTTAGATTTCTAAAGAAAGGAGAGAGAGTGGAAAGACTCTTTGCTAATAATGGAAAAAGGAGCCACAGGTGGGAAGTAAAGAACATCTCAGAATTGAATAGCATCTGCATACACATTGCCTGGGAGATATCATGGGGTTAAGCAAATCATGAAACATGCTTCGTCTCTCTTGAAGTCCGGATACATGCATACCTACACACACACACACACACACCAGCAGTAGCAGTAGCTGCAGTGTAGCACCAGAAGTGCAAAGTTTCCTACCTCTTGGGAAAGCCCACTGTTTTCATACATCTGCCTGATTTCTTCTCTGCTCAGACCACCAAGAACGTCTCCACTAGCAGAGCTGTAGAAGGGATGCTGAGGATAGGGTCCCTCGTAATGTTCACATCCAGCCATGTGGCCTTCATACACCGGGTTGTACTTCACAGCATTCTCGATGGATGAGAGGCTATCAGGCTGCCTACTAGAGCCACAGAAAGAAAGATATGATTGATCTTGGTTCTTCTTTGGATGCTCAACTAGTTGGACAAGTAGTTACTTACAAGATTTCCATTGGAGAAGAAAAAGAGGTGAACTGGAAATGTGGGAGGAGCCAAATGAGAAAAGTCTATCACAAAATTACTTATTGGGTGTTATTTTTATCTCATCAACTACATACCAAGTATCCTGTTTTATTGTCTAACTAGGTGTGTCCTTCTTATTTTCCCACAGTACCTGGCACTTAATAAACGCTGGTTGGAAACTATGTCTGCCAGTAGACAGTCTTTCATTAGACAAATACAGCTTCATTTTTTCCAGAGTTATATACACAGAGAAGTGGATAGAAATACAAACATTTGTATTCAACTCACATCTACAAATATTTGCTGAGCATTGATTATGTTCTTAGGACTGTTCCAGATGTTAGAGATGCAAAGAGTTTGTCAGAATCTCTGCCTTAGATGAAAAGACAGTTTATGAAAAGTCAGACTCAATTTAAAAAGCAAAACACAATGAGGGATATATATCCTGGATGTCCTAGGAACTCCCTATAGAGGTTCCTCCTTAGCCAAGTCAGAGGGTGAGGGAGGGTAATTAAATCTGAGATAGTAGCTCTTAAGACTAGAAGAACAGAAGTCAAATACAACCAGGGATTATGATGAAAATAGTAATTTGAAGGATCCTGGGATCCCTAATCTAGCAAGCGGACCAGTTTTTCTTTCCCCCACTAATGTTATACTTAACTAAACAGAGAAGGAGGTGTCACTTCTTGTCAGATTCTTATCTAGATTTATAATCAAGTTAATTAATACTGGTATGATCCAAAGAGAACGAACTATAACCGATCTGGTACTCACACAAAGGAACCTCACCTTTTTCCATTTCATCAGCCCATCTCCAAACCCTCCCCGATACACGCATTCTGTCCACACTCAAGGATGGCTCCCTCCACTGTGCACTCGGGCTCATACATAACTCCTTTCTTTTCTCATGTTCATTCAGCCAGCTAGAAAGCATCCCATCAGACTCCCAGCAAACATCTACTCTTCTGTCCAGCTAAGTATCATAACCACATTAAAATTTCCAAGACTCTCTCCCCCAGAGAAAACTAATTCAACTCTTATCTGGATTCCTTAGCATCTTATTCATGGTGCTGCCTATGTGTTTTTCCAATTTCACACCTCTATAGGAAAAGGGACCACACTTTTATTCAACTTTATAGCTCCCTTCCCTCTACCCAACTTCTTGTCTAATATCTGGCATATACTACATACTAAGTGAATGAGTCAACAGAACACTGTATTCCATCAGAGAACCCTTTTCCCTTTTTCTTCCTTACCTAAAAGGCCTCTCTGTTTCTCCCCTGATATTCTGATCTTGAAAAGTCTTGACAAGGAAGAAGATGATAACAGAAGAGATCAGGAGAAGCCCAACTACGGAGGCAATGGTGATGCCTATGACCAAGGGCTCAGACACAAACTCCTCACAGTGCTCACCTCGGTACCACCAGTTCTGACCAACCCGGCACCTGTAACAAACAGGCAACAAATCCAAGATCAGAATCATTTTGATCAAAGTACCAATTTATAGTGGGATTGGGAAAGGTAGAGAACTAAAAACTGACCATGTGTCACTTCCTCAAAGAGTTGAACACACGAGGTAAATGATAAGACTGTACATAATGTCCAGCCCAGACCTGGCTGGCCCTCATGACTGCAAACAACTGATTTAATAGGAACAAAGAAATTATCCTGGTTAGTCTTCTTGTTTATGGATAACAATACAGAGGCCCTGGAAAGAAGGTGACTGGCATTAGAATACACAGTCAGCAACAAAGCAGGATCTAGAACCCAGGCCTCCAGACTCCTCAGGTTCTTGTCACACCAGAGATCCCAAACACTAACACCACAGACTTGTGTGAAAATGTCTTCAACTCCCAGAGCAGCAAGAATATCATTTTGGCTTCTCAAAAAATACAAATTTCTAAGGCACTGAAAGATTGCTTTTCCTCTTCATTTTCTGGCTAAGATTCATATTTATTCATAAAGAAGAGTCTCAATCATTTCCGCATATTTCCTATGTTTTTGAATCTATGCCAGCTTTTCCAACTTGAAATTTGCAAGTTGTTTTCCTGTTTATGCTTCTCCCTCTTATTCTCAGCATTGTTCTTAAAACCATGAAGCTTTTGTTGTGTGCAGTTGGGAGTTTGATTTTGCTGTTTGTTTTTTGTTTGTTTGTTTGTTTAAGGAGAGTGAAGAGGGAAGGATAGTCAGATCAACTTTCTCATTGATTCGGACGTAAACATTGATTCAGATGCACAGAAAGGAAAAGACATTTGTCTCCAATTCAGCTGCTTTATTGTCTCTATTTTTGAAGATTCAGTAGGATTAAGAAGAGCGCAAAGCCATTAATGATATAATCCAAGTGGAATAACAAAATTCCTTTTGTTTTTACTTTCAGATATAGTGTAAAGTGTTGATCTTATGCCTAAACCTTATCTAAATACTGGTTGTCTTATCAACACCACTAAAAACCGTAACAAAAAGATCTCCAATTCCTCCAGAGACCCACAGTAAGACATACTTAGACAATTTTGTTTTTACAGTCATCCAACATCATAAAATAACCAACTGAACTATATAATTCAGGCCTATTAAATGACCTAGTCTGCACATGAGACTTAGATTATTCATCCATTATTTAGATATAATCTCTATAATAAATATTATGATGATTAAATTATAGATGTAGATCCCTTTTGTTCAGGAATACAGGAAGTATTCTGAAGTCAAAATCCCCAAGTACAACATACCTACAAATGGCCCCATGCCCAGGCATAATGTCACACTTTCCATCGTTTAAGCAGAAGTCAGGCTGCAGGTCACAGAGACTCTGACAGGGCAGTTCATTCACACTCAGGTACCCAGGGTAGCATCTGCACTTTGCTTCTCCACTCCAAGGATTGACCAGGCACTCAGAAAATTCATTGCAGGCCTGAAACTTGCAAGGGTTGGCATCATCACCTAAAATATCAAATGAACCAGAGAAAGATGCAAGGAAAGGCAATATACAGGAATTGGGACACATGAAGATCCTCATTAAAGCCCCTCTGTACTCCCTCAAAGTACCATGAGACAAGTCCCTTCTTGACCCATTACAGTATATCACCACCACAATACCACAAATACCTTCTGATTCATCTAAGATAGATGAGCTCTCATGAAAGTTCTCTTGAAGACCCTGAGCCAAATCATAAAATCCTATGGCCTTAGCAAGGCTCTACATATTTTATGTAGGGAGCATATAAAAGCTTGAAAAGCCACATCATATTTTACACAGTTTTCATATATCATTCAGTTCTACCAAACTTATCCTGCCTCAGTCTACCTCTACCCTGTACACACGGCTGCAAGCTCTATTGCACACTGAGACCCTGCATGGTGAAAGAAAGATCAGACAGCTGGTAGGAGCCTCAAGGATGGGTATAGTTCCAAATAAGAAGCCTAGGATTGAGGTCAGTGGAAGCAATATTTTTTTAAAAATCGTCTCTGTACCTCCACAGGCCATTCCCAACAATATTTTGGCTTCAGTAACCTGAATTTTCATTGATAGTGTGAATAAAAATGACAATTAATTAGAAAAATAACCAGTCAAAAATGATATAAGGAATTGACCATAGGCCTTTCATCCTTCCATGATTCCACCACATGTTCTTCACTGATGAATGACAAATGGGCAAATAAATGGTGACATCCATACCCCAAACAGGAAATAAGTGAAAATGGTCCACAAATTCATCTATATGAAAAAATATAAAATTTAGCTACAAAATCTAAGGTAGGCAAAAAGACAAAATAATCTCTTGACTTACAGAGAAATTAGTATTTTTTTAAAGTAATGATTTTCTTCCTGCTCTAGAAATTGAAAACAATTTTACTTCTGGAGTTTAAAGGATCTTTTTTTTTTCTTATTCTCTTTTTTTATTTAATAAATGTAAATTTACAAAGTGCAACTTTTGCATTGTTGTGGCTTTTTCCCCCATAACCTCCCTCCCACCCGCAGCCATCCCATCTCCCAATCCCTCTCCCATCCACTCTTCATCAAGATTCATTTTCAATTATCTTCATATACAGAAGATCAACTTAGTATATACTAAGCAAAGATTTCAACAGACTGCACCTACACAACTGCACAAGATATAGAGTACTGTTCGACTAGTAGTTTTATCATTAATTCTCATAGTACAACACATTAAGGACAGAGATCCTACATGGGGAACAGGTGCATAGTGACTCCTGTTGTTGATTTAACAATTGACACTCTTATTTATGATGTCAGTAATCACCCTAGGCTCTTGCCATGAGCTGTCAAGGCTATGGAAGCCTCTTGAGTTCACCAACTCTGAACTTATTTAGTCAAGGCCATATCACAGTGGAGGTTCCTTCCTCTCACTTGTTAAAGTGAGAAGTTTAAGTACATAATTGATCAAAAAGACAGGTTAAGTGTCGAAGAGTTTTCACAAATAAGACCAGTGTCTGCAAATAATGGATAGAATTAAAAGGGAGAGAATGATCTTGCAGGGGAAGCAGGATACGCAGCAGACTCCTAGAGCGGCAAATGCCCTAAACAGCACTCCAGCCTCAGAATCAGCCCTTGGGGCATTTGGATCTGGCTAAAAGGCCCGTGAGAGTCTCGCAGGCATGGAAAGCCAAGACACTGTGGCAAAAACAACCTAAATGAAAGATCTCGGTGAACAAGACCCCAGCAGAAAGAACGGGCCATCAAAGAAGGAGGCACCTTTCTTTAAAGGATCTCTGAAGCCAATCTTCCTTGGCCCTGTGTGGAAAGAGGGGAATGTACTAGACTAAATGGTGTTTCCTAGAAGTCCTTATTTAGGGGCCAGTGATGTGGCACAGCAGGTTAAGCTGCTGCCTGCAATGACACCAGCATCCCATACTGGAAAGCCAGTTCAAATCCCTGCTGCTCAACTTCCAATATTACTTCTTGCTATTGCACCTGGGAAAGTATTTGGAGCCCTGGCACCCATGTGAGAGACACAGATGGAGTTCCTGGCTTCTGGCATTGGCCTGGCACAGCCCTGACCATTGTGGCCATTTGGAGAGTAAACCAGTGAAAGGAAGATTTCTTTCTTTCTCTTTCTCACTCTGAATTTCAAATAAATCAATAAATCCATAAAAATAAAAAATAAAATTCCATGTCTATTCAGAATGTGACTTTATGTGGGAAAAGATCCTTTGCTAACATAATCAAGTCAAGAAGCGATCATACTGGGGGCCACCTCATGGCACAGCATGTTAAAGTGAACCTACAATGCTAGCATCCCACATGAGCACCCGTTATCGTCCCAGCTGCTACACTTCTAATCCAGATCCCTGCTAATAAACCTGAGCAAGCAGAAAAAGATGGCCCCAAGTACTTGGGCCCCTGCCACGCACATGGGAAACACAACTGGAGTTCCAGATTCCTGGCTTCTTCAGCTTGGTCTATTGCAAGTATTTGTTGAATGAGCCACTAGATGAAAGATCTTTCTCTCACTCTCTCTCTCTTTCTGCCTTTCAAGTAAATAAAATAATTTTTTTAAAAAAAAGAATTCATACTGGATTAGGATGGGCCCTAATCCAGTGGTTTGTATTAAGAAGAGGGAGGGGTAAACATTTGTTATAGCAATTAAAATATCCCTTGGGAGGGCCGGCGCCATGGTGCAGTAGGTTAATCCTCCGCCTGCGGTGCCGGCATTCCATATGGGCACCGGTTCTAGTCCTGGCTGCTCCTCTTCCAATCCAGTTCTCTATTATGGCCTGGGAAAGCAGTAGAAGATGGCCCAAGTCCTTGGGCCCCTGCACCCGTGTGGGAGACCAGGAAGAAGCACCTGGCTCCGGGCTTCAGATTGGTGCAGTTCTGGCCATTGCGGCCATTTGGGGAGTGAACCAACGGAAGGAAGACCTTTCTCTTTCTCTCTCTCTCTCTCTCTCTCTCACTGTCTGTAACTCTACCTCTCAAGTAAATAAAATCTTTAAATATATATATATATATATATATGTGTGTGTGTGTGTGTGTGTGTGTATCCCTTGGGGTGCCTGTATTCCATATCAGAGAGTCTGGGTTCAAGTCCCATCCCTACTTCCAATTCCAACTTCTTGCTAATGCACATCCTGGGAGGTTGCAGTGTGCAGTGGTAGCTTAAGTGGTTGGGTACCTGCCACCCTCATAGAAGATCTGTATTGAGTTCCTGGCTAGCTTCAGCCTAGCACAGCTCCAGCTTTTGCAGGCATTTCTGGAGTGAACCAAGGGATAGAAGATCTCTATCATTATCTCTGTCTCTCTATCTATCTATCTATATCTGAATTTCAAATAAAATATTTTTTAAAAGAGGGAAATTTGGACTTAGACACACAGGGAAGAAGGCTATACATACCCACAGGCAGAGATTAGAGGGACAAGCCAAGGAATAAAAATTATTATCAGGAAACACCAAAAGATAGGAAAAGGCAAGGAAGCTAGCCGGTGCTAGCTAGGCTAGTCCTCCACCTGTGGCAGCGGCACCCCGGGTTCTAGTCCTGGTTGGGGTGTCGGATTCTGTCCCGTTTGCTCCTCTTCCAGTTCAGCTCTGTGCTGTGGCCTGGGAGTGCAGTGGAGGATGGCCCAAGTCCTTGGGCCCTGCACCCCATGGAAGACCAGGAGGAACCACCTGGCTCCTGGCTTCAGATCAGCGCACCGTGCTGGCCGTGGCGGCCATTTGTGGGGTGAGCCAGCGGAAGGAAGACCTTTCTCTCTGTCTCTCTCTCTCACTGTCTAACTCTGCCTGTCAAAAAAAAAAAAAAAAAAAAAGGCAAGGAAGTTTCTTCCCTAGAGCTTTAAATGGGAGCATGACCCTGCTAGCACTTAGATTTTTTAATTCTAGCTTCAAGAACTTTGATGGAATAACTAACTGCTAGTTGTTCTAAGCCACCTGGTTTCTGGGACTTTTTATAGCACTTATATGAAACTAATATAGGAATCACTGGCAAGATACTCATGTGCTGAGAGATGGGTGGTTTCTACAAAAGGACTGCCCAACAGGATTTCACTGTATATTTCCCAAATCTTTACACCTTTATCCTAGTACTCATTTTGTGTCTCTGTAATCCAGAACTAATCTAATCTTTACCTAGCAGTGAGGGATAGGAATGTGTATGGTGGGTGGCAAGAGTGGTATTACATAGATCTGCTTGACTGATAAAAGACCAAAAATTTCTAAGACCCTGCATATGAAAACAGGTTAGGTGAGAGACTTTCTCTAGCCAAAGTTAATATAATTGAATCTAAGTGCCTTTAACTAAACATATACATGTATTAAGAAAATTCCATTTCAACTTTTGTGGCCATTCTGTGGGTGGGAGGGGCCAGGAGAAAGAAAGGACAGTCTATGTTTCCTATCGATTAGGAAAAAAACATTAATAAAGAAAAATGATGAATGCTGCTTCCTCTTACTTTCAGACCAAGGAGAGAGAGCACTACAAGTTAACAGACTGTGATTTTTAAAGTCTCTTTCCTGTCGTTTGTGCTGGCTAAATGTGGATGCCCAGAATAGCTGGCCCTCAATTGGGAAAAGCACCTTAAGTTTATGGACAAGCAAAGGTGGACCTGGAGCTACATTTGGTGCTGGAGACAGGAATCAAGTTGTAGAATGAATTACATTCTGGCTAGCCAAAAGTAATCCAAGAGAAGTGTTGATGGGTCTAGAATGTCTGGGATGACACCTACTAGCTGGCTGGGCCTCAAGGGAAACATGAACTAGTGAGAGAAGCTCAGAGAGAGTGGCCAGAGAACTCTAGGATGGTTACACCTTTCAGTCAGTAATAGTCCTAAGTCATGTGTTGTGCTTCAACTCAGAATTGGAGGTAATTAAGAGATATTTAAGTTCCCTAACAAAGCCTAGAGAGATTTTGGGGAGAGGGATTAGACATAGATATAGGTTTTACACTGTACATGGAGAGGCCAATGTCAAATTATTTTAAGAGTTACACACAAAATTAAAGCAAATGTACTATTTATTATAAGTTTCATAAAAAGTGATTAATTTTTTTAAAAAATGTTATAAATCATGACTGCTTGCATTTGTATAGGTAGTCAAATAGTTTTGTATATGCTGTTTATTTAATCCTTAGATTATCCCTATGAAATATTATAGCAAGGAATATTATACCCCATTTAATATATGAGGGACTAAAGCTAAGAGATAAAATAGCTCATCTGCAGTCAAACAAATGATAAATAGCATGGAAGAGACAAGAAACCAGACCTTCCAAATTATAATTAATTGCTTCTTCCACTACACCACATGACAAAGAATGTACAAACAGCCTTAAAGAACTGAAGTGGCGAGAAGTTTGGATACAGGAATTAACTAAATCATTTTCCTCACTTTCAGTGAATAATGGCCCTTCAAGGGTTGCAAAGGAAAGAATGTTCACTTCTTTCCTAGTTTAAGAGTAGGGCTGTCCTCTAAACTAGTTTGAAAGTAAAAGGCACTGGAGAAATAGGAACCCAGACATTCCACCTTACTCCTACTCAAAACCACTGTCCCCTGGTATGTGGAATGGAAAAAAGAATGAAATTTCAGGCTCCAACAGAATTCTCTGTGTCCAAGCCTTCCAAATGAAAACAATTATATTTCATCCATTCACAGTATCTTTCAGGATCTACTAAATTCAAGGCACTGTGCTGAGTTCTGGCTAGAAAGTGGTTAATATAAGACACAAAAGTAACAATTAAGAAACTACACACATAAATTAACATTATTACAATGATGATAAACTCTATAGGGGTAAAGGACATGATATTGTAAGAAAGACTAAGAGAAAAGGCCTAATCTAGATTATTAATAAGTCAGTGAATGTTTTAAGGAAGAGCTACTGAAATGACACATAAAGGGTGAAAAGGAGGTTTCAGACAAAGGGGACAGTACAAGCAAAAGCTTTAAGGCAAGAATAAGTTTTTATTGAATTTTATCTCTTACATAATAATATATCCTTTACCCTTATTTTATGATCTTTGTCATGAATTCCACCTTATGTGATACTAATATACCCACTTTGCTTTTAAAAAAGTGTACATATGGGGCCAGCACCATGGCTTGGTGGGTTAATCATCCACCTGTGGTGCTGGCATCCCATACAGGCACTGGTTCTAGTCCCAGCTGCTCCTCTTTCGATCCAGCTCTCTGCTCTGGCCTGGGAAAGCAGTGGAAGATAGCCCACGTGCTTGACCCCCACACCCGCATGGGAGACCCAGAAGAGGCTCCTGGCTCCTGGCTTTGGGTTGGTGCAGCTCAGCTGCAGCCATCCAGGGGGTGAACCAATGGATGGAAGATCTTTCTGTCTCTCCCTCTCACGGTCTGTAACTCTACTGCTCAAATAAATTTTTTAAAAAATAGTATATATGTATTTGTGTGTGTGTAATGTACATATAAAGCAAGTATAATAAATTGTTAAATAGTTAAATCTATGCATAGTCATTGAACTCTGCATTTTTCTGAATTATTTTAAATATTTTCAAAAAATTTAAAAATTAATATTTTGTATATGAAGAACTAAAAACAAACTAGTTAGACTAGAACATGGGAGCAAAGTTATTTTCATTGGATGATATGGGAAGACAATGGAGACTAGGCTTTATGGCTATGAAATTGGGTAGGCCATCGAGTTGTTTCAAACTGCAAAGAGGAATAGTATGGTTGATGATTTAGAAAGAACAGAATGGCTACTGACTGCAGAACGAATACGAGGAATGAAAGGAAGTGGGAAAACTCATTCAGATGAAAGATAATTAATGATAATCTAGATAGAGTGGTGGCAGTAGAGACACAGAAAATAGAATGAATTTGAAATATTTAGAATTCAGAATCACCATAAGCTTGGTGGCAGACTAAAAGTTGAATGTGACAGGAACTACAATATCAAGAATAAACTCAAGGTTTCTGGTTACAGTAACTGAGTAGATAAATTTCCATTTATAGAGATGGAAAATCTGAGAGAAAGAATGGATGTTTCCTAGAGGTTAGAGAGATATGAAATGCTATAGTCCACTTTAGGTTACTTAAATTTGATATACTGAGAATAAAGGTAAGTGGAGATTGTCAAGGAAGTATTAATTGCTTTTGGAGCTCAGAAGAGAAGTTGGATCTATTTACTAAAATGTGGAAAATTATTTACTTTATAAAAGACCTAACACAATAGGAATGGATACAAAATCTTGGGAAAATAAAACAGAAGACAAGAGAGTCAAATCTATGGGGCTTGGCAAAAAAGTAATAACATATTCAATGGGTAAGTAAAAGAGAGAGCCAGATAGAGTGAGTAGAAAGGGGAACGGGAAACAAGCTGGCCCATGCCGCGGCTCAATAGGCTAATCCTCCACCTGCGGCGCCAGCACACGGGGTTCTAGTCCCGGTCGGGGCACCGGATTCTGTCCCGGTTGCCCCTCTTTCAGGCCAGCTCTCTGCTGTGGCCAGGGAGTGCAGTGGAGGATGGCCCAAGTGCTTGGGCTCTGCACCCACATGGGAGACCAGGAGAAGCACCTGACTCCTGGCTTTGGATCAGTGCGATGCGCCGGCCACAGCGCACCAGCTGCGGTGGCCATTGGAGGGTGAACCAACGGCAAAGGAAGACCTTTCTCTCTGTCTCTCTCTCTCACTGTCCACTCTGCCTGTTAAAATAAAGGGGGGGGGGATGGGAAACAAGCCAGTAAATAAAACATGATAGGCCATGCTTTAGAAAAGATGATGATATTGATGTCTTAAGGATATTTTATTAATTATCAAGATATGCTGGCATAGCACTTCCCTCATCCCCCTCCTCAACACACACACACATACACATATTGGATTGGCCATGACTCGATGAAAAAAAAAAAAACGCAAGAATAATCACTAGACTCCACCAAAAAGGCAATATTATTACCTGATTCCACATCGAGGGAGTATTTATCAATAGCCAAGTTCATGGTTTGGTAAGCAGTGGTGCAAAAGTCTTCCAGAATCATGTACACAGCATTGTTGACATTAGGAGGGACAGACTTGGCAAACTTCATTCGGCTGTTCACCACAATGCTGCCATTTCTGAAGTTCAGGATTTCCAAGTTCTGGAACCCTGTGAGATTTGATTGGAGATAGGGAACCAGCTACAATACATGGAAAGTAGTAAGTTTATTGATAAGCTTCTGCATTTTGTTCACCACATACCAAAAACAAAAAAACAAGAGTGAGTCCCTCTCCCACTTTTCCTAATTGTATTCATTGAATTATATACATTTAACTTGTTAAACAAAGTATAAATTAGGAATTATTGGAAATATAAATTGTAAATGTGCTGTTTAGAAGTCCCATGAAGCTCATAAACAATTTTAGATACCCATAAAGTTTATTCCCTCTGTTTGTTAAAAGATCACAAGAGTAAAGGCATAATAGGGATTCAAAAAAGCCTTGGTGTACAATAGAATGTGAAAAGAAATCTCAAACTTCTCTGGGTCACAGAAATCATGGAACACAGCCTTCTGTATATAACCTGTCACATTATTTTCTTGCCACTATTGTATTTTCCACTTCCTGTATGCACGTATCTCACTGTCTCATGATGACCTTAGACCATTATGCTATTAGTGGGCGACACACAATAAATGTTCACAGCAGATCACACTTTCCTTGATTTAGAGCATGTGTGTTGGGGGAGGGGTGGCTCATATCTGATTATTCTCTAGTGCCCGTGTTTCTCTTTTTGTACTTACCAACTCTAAGAATCTTTGCTCCAGGGCTTTATACTCCAAAGAGTTTTTATTAAACAGATCTTCTGAAAACATCATATTAGTCACTCGGAGACTGAAGAAAACTACCAAAGCTCCTGTCATCTGGGTATAACTTGAGTCACCTCCGCTAGTGGGTGGAGCCACAACAGCCATCTCTGTGGAGTGAACATTTGTAGACATTTCCACATAACTACCAACCTTGCCATTTTTCTCTTGAATTAGCTCCGGCTGATAGTAATCTGTGCCTACCCGGTCCAGTTCTAATGAAATATCCTGTACACCCACAATTACTTCATCCTCTAGCAGGGTGGAGCTCGTGGTTGGAGGTAATTTGCTAGACTCTGTCATGGAAGCTTTCAACCAGAGTCTGTCAGTACTCTGTGGTGTACTTGCCAATGTGTCTTTGGACAATTTCCATAGAGAAGATGTTCCTTCCCAAATTATATCTGATTCTGGCAAGGCAGTCCACAAAGTTTGCAAATCTGACTTCACCATTGAAATCTTGCTATCAAACTCTTCATGTTTGGATGACTCTGTAATTTTCTCCATATCCTCCTTTAAGAAATCATCTTGGTTTGCTTGATCAGTAGGAGCAGATATTGCTACAGATGGCAGCAGAAGAGGTGCTTTTGTAGCAGAGCCATGATCAATGTCAGGTACCTCTGATGTGTGTTCAGGAAGGATTGGAGATGCAGGCTGGGTTGCAGTCTCTGAAAAGAAGGACACAGTAGGTCCACCAAGAAGCTCTCCTGCAAAGTTTGTGGCTCTATCATGCGCATATTCTGAATGCTCAACAATCTGATTTGTGGAAATCATTTTGCCATCTATGACTAGTTCTTCATCTACACCCTCAGTTGGCAAAAGAGAATCCTCATCTTCAAGCCATGACTTGGACAGTGGTTCTGTGCTCTTCTCTAACAAAATCTCACTCCATGGCCAAGTAATTAGATCCACCATCTGCCCAGACCCAGAACCAAAACCACTCTCAAATAAGGACTCTTTTTCCATGGGTGTTTCTGGCAGCAAAGGGCTCACTTCTAATTGGCTTTTGACTTTGGAGTCCAAGGAATCTAAGACAAAAGGTATAGTTATTTCTTTAGTAAGAAGATCTAATGTCACAGGGGAGGAAATATATGGTGAGGATGTCAAGGTCACACCAGAGTCTTCCATGGACAGTAGTGTTTCTTTTGGCACAGGTTGAGTCAATAAACTTGAAGGCAATGGATCAATAGGAAGAAAATCTTCTGACTCTTCAATATTGGCTAATCCTGAAAATAATATTTTCTGTTAAATATACTACAAACTTAAACATATTCCTAGTTCTCTCAATAAAACTAGCAATCTGTTTTTTTCCCAATAAGTTAGTAGCAGCAATTGTTGATGACTACTACTTTGCTATATAGAGCAAACAAGACCCAGTAATGTGTTTGCAATGTGAGATGATCATTCATGAATACAGCCCCCTCCCTGAAGATGGTAACACCTAGAATGTTAAAATAATTCACTTTCAATCATTTGGTTGTTTTTTGTTTCTTTGTTTATCTTTTGACAGGCAGAGTGGACAGAGAGAGAGAGAGAGAGAGAGAGAGAGAAAGGTCTTCCTTTACCATTGGTTCACCCTCCAATGGCTGCCGCGGCAGGCGCACTGCAGCCGGTGCACCCCGCTGATCTGAAGGCAGGAGCCAGGTGCTTCTCCTGGTCTCCCATGCGGGTGCAGGGCCCAAGGACTTGGGCCATCCTCCACTGCACTCCTGGGCCACAGCAGAGAGCTGGCCTGAAAGAGGGGCAACCGGGACAGAATCCGGTGCCCTGACCGGGACTAGAACCGGGGGTGCCAGCACTGCAAGGCGGAGGATTAGCCTATTGAGCCACGGCACTGGCCTCATTTGGTTTTTTAAATAGAGAATTTCTAGTAGCCATAAAAAAATAAACAAAGACAATCCAGTGGGAATTGAGGAAGAAAATTCTCTAGAAATTATTGTTTTCTTTCAATCCCCATTTCTATTATTTTATTACTAATCATCCTTCATATTCAGGCTATGCTCAAACTTCTAGACTCATTATTTATATCCTTGTTCATCTTTCTCTTTAGCATGTATGCTCCTTCCTTAGTCACATTGATTTTTCCTTTCCTCCACAACATCTAGAAGATTGTCAATCATTAGACTTGAACTCCACAATTAATCCTATTAAAGCTGCTGGGATAATCTTTTTTGATGCTGTTTGTTTACCACTCCAATATGAAAGCAGTTGTTTAATAGTAGTAGTAATAGGGGCCGGTGCCATGGCACAGTAAGTTAATCTTCCACCTGCGGTGCCAGCATCCCATATGTGTGACGGGTTCTATTCCTGGCTGCTCCTCTTCCAATCCAGCTCTCTGCTGTGGCCTGGGAAAGCAGTAGAAGATGGCCCAAGTCCTTGGGTCCCTGCATCCCTGTGAGAGACCTGGAAGAAACACCTGGCTCCTGCCTTCAGATTGGCACAGCTCCAGCCATTGCAACCATTTGGGAAGTGAATCAACAGAAGGGAGACCTTCTAAAATCTTGTAAAAAAAATAGTAGTAGTATAATGTAATTGTATATCCTCCATTTCTTACTATTTACCTATTTGGATTCTCTATCCCAAGGGACTTATTCTGACTGCCTTCCTCTCTCACCACAGTTTCTTGAGGCATTTTCTCCCTAATGAGTGCTACCAGGCTTTTTCTGTCAGCCATAGTCTCTTCCTCTCTTCAGAACCCTTGGCATCTGATTCAATAAGATATGAAAATGATTCAAGTTCCTCACCATCTTCTAACAAGTGAGATCCAGAAGTCCCCTCCTCAAGAGCCACAGGCAAATCAGTGTGAAGCGCTGCTGGGGTGACAGAATGCAGAGTCAAGCCGCTGAGCTCTAAGGCCTCTGGGGAAGAACTTAGGCCCACCTTGGAGGGAAAGGCTAATTTAGGTGAAGACACTAAATCACCCAATGGACTTTCTGGCGAGTGTTCCCTGCCAGTGGTTGAGGAAGGCCCAGAGCTGAAATCAATTGGTGAAATACTGCTGGTTGTGGATTCATCTGCTGAAGGCCATTCAGCTGGAAGGGCATTATCCTGGGGGGGAAAAAAGGCTAAATCATATCATGGATAAAAGGTTCACACAAAAATGACTTTAAATACCATCTACCCATCTATACTCCCAGGTTTTCTAGGAACAACAGGCAATGTAATCCTGGGGAAAGTGGGGTGGGTAGCACATGGGCTCTAGAATCAGATCTGTAATCAAATCCCAATTCATTTCTGGTTAGAAAATCCAGAGAAAAACTGTTGCAACCCCACAAAACTCACCTGTGAAGTGGAAAACAATAAGATGACATGTTTAGGGATCCTAAACAAGGTCAATTTGGGAGAGAAAATCTCTCTCTTGCTTTACAGGGTTTATTTCCCTTTGTCTTTTAGCTTAAATGACTTTAAATACATAGAAGTTACTTGTATCTGTAATTTTTTGGCAAAGATCTAAGCACAAAGTTCACATCAGAAAAGAATTAGCAATTGTATTCATTATTCAGAAAAACAATTTAGGTCCTCTTTTTTTATCTGAAATGTCACCACATCAAAATGTGGTTTGTTTCCTCAGATGAATATCTCCACCTATGAAATGACATCACTCTTACAAGATACAAACAATTTCCTCTTTCTAATGATTAATTACTAATATAGTACTAATTGTATCTTAAAATTTAGGTTCAGGTACAGAAAACTAGACAGAAGCACAATCCTAGAACATGCTAATTATTCAATCTAATGAAGAACACTCTATGTAAAAAGTCTAATGATGATGCTAAAATAGCCATGGCACTTAGCAGGAGTTTATGTATTTCAATCAACACTGGGTTATGAGCAGCAAAGAACAAGTACTATGCACAAACATGGAGACTTCCTGGGTGGATGAAAACTGAAAAAGGAAAATGGAAAGGAGCACTCATTCTCAACTCTAAATTGGCATTAAAATCACAAAGGAGTTTTTGAAAAACACAATGTCTGTGCCTCACAACCCAGAGATTCAAACAAAAAAGGTAGACACTGGTATTTTTAAAAGCTCCACAGTAGAGGCTACAGCCTGATCATATTCTGAGTAGATTATTCCAGCCTGAGCTTCAAATATACTTCTATATACTCAAATATAGTTGATACATGGCTATCTCTCTCATCGACTGGAATCTTTAAGAAATGTCTCACATTAAAACCTACCAGAAGATTACAATTCATGGGACAGCTAAGAAAAAAAGTAAAGCCAACCAAAATAAAGAATAAGAAACTCTCAACATAATAGAAACTCTCAACATAATCCTCCCCCCACCTCCACTGGGAGATTCCTATCAGTGGTAGTCAATTTTCACTGACACACACTCTCAAGCCTAATGTGTTTTTTTTTTTTTTTTGGGGGGGGGGGCACACAAATTTAAAGTGACTAACTAGAGTTTAGCCAAAACCATGAAATAAAACCTTTGGAAGGAGTCTTCCCAACCCATGGTCTAGTTCATCTTTTACCCTTTGCTTATACAATGTCCTTTGTCTCTTCCTCAACGGTCTGTAAGGAAGATCTGAACTGCACACTTCCAACCACAGCTGAGGAACCATGAGGCAAGAAATCACAAGTCATGCACTTATTAGTCCCTTCCTCTAGGTACAAATACAGAAGAAAGATAGCAACAGATCATTGGCTATACTGCAAGATATTCTCAGTTTTATCTGCTTCCTTTCAACTACAAGCATTCTGTCAAAAAAAACTCATTTTTCATTTGGGGAGCTTAGTGACACCATCACTTCCTGCCTCGTCCATGCTATTTTAATTAATTTCTGCTGCAAATAAGTTGCTAGGTTGGTTATTCTATATTTGCCACCACCACCCCATATCCTTCTGTTCTGTTCTGTGTCCTGGAAAGCTGACCCCTCTGAACTGCAGCACTCCTGCTCCCTTCTAGCTGTCTTCCATTTGACTTTGTATAATGGGTAGTACAAGCAGATCAAAAGCCAGGAGGTAGGAGAAGTTGGGGTATTTTCTCCCTGCTTTTTTCTATTTTCAATACTGTGTCTCAAGCAATAGTTGTGTCCTCCACAGTTACAGCCTCAGCTTTCACTAGGCTCTGATAATAGCATTTCTTCCTTTTGTCCTGGAATCCAACAGAGGATAATGGTCTCTTGATGCTGTCTCTGCATATCTCAGCATCCCTGTTTTTGCTCACTTAACTCTATCCACATCTCCATCAGTAGGTACCTGGAGGTAACTGTAACTGTTAACATCTTATACCCCAGAGGAGCCATGTTATACAAATGTTCCATGATTTTATGGTGCCAATTATGTTTATGAAAGACAATAAACTGAGGTTCATAGAAGCAAAACGGCCAAGGTCACCAAAAAAAAAGAAAAAGGAAAAAATTCAGAATGAAAGCTTATCTCTAGATTTCTCAGTGCCAGAGCTTTTCCTGCTATAATGTGGCTATTCATTCAGAGGTTGCTACAAGTGTATAGTCACAGGTGGAGAAAAGATTCCCAAAGGAAAAACTAAAGCTAACTGACTAGTCGGTCCTTTCTCTGCTGGGTTAACATATTCTACAAGTCTACACGGTCCAAAATGAACACAAATGGAGCACATTAATATTCAAATATTTGTTTGCATAGAAAGAAAAATTCCTTCCTTACCCCTTTATTTTTCTAGTATTTGAAACCATGTTTATAATCAGAAGAAGGCCATTTGTTCAATATCTAGTTCTGTTTTTTAAAAAAGTATAGTTACGATAAAAATGATCATACCCCATTAGTAAATTCATTTTTTTCTCTTAATGATCTAAAACTAGAAATTTGTTAAAGCTAACCATGCTTCCAGCTGAGTCAGGCAAGTTTATATTCTAACAAATTCCAAAGGTACTTTTCATTTTTTTAACTTCCAAGTGAGATGACTGAAGTCCTTTAGCTTGTGCTAAAGAAATTTAGTTTTATCAAACAGAGCTGACTTACATTATATCAGATGAACTGACATACATTTAAACAGATACCAAATCCTCAATGAAAAAGAAATTTTCAAAAAAAGAACAATATGTATTATCTTGGCATATTTATAAGTTAAGTGATTTTTCATTTTGCAAAAGTAGCAGAATAATATATCTTTAATAAAAGTCAACTCAAAATTAACATAAAATGTGAAAATAAACAATTTGACTTTTCAGGTAAAGAAGGAAGACCATCTACTTCCAAATAAAAAGTGGCATGCCTAAAAACATTTCAAAGCAATGAAGCTTTCTTATATGTTTTGAACAGTGAGCACATAAGTGCCAAGAATAGCACTCCATTTATTTTTATATCAATAGATGTTCCCATAGTAACAAATGAGACTCATGAATTCTTCCTCTAGTTCAATGTAGTATATTGACAAGTTTAATATAATTCTGGCCAGTTTCACTTCTATTAATGCCAGTTGAAAAGCTTGCTAGTGCTATAGAAAATTACTGTGCAACAAATGATTTTCCAAGTCGGGATGCCAGAAAGGCATCAAATTCAATATCCCAACATTTCTACCTCTAAAATAATTCTAAAACATCAAATCTGGTTTAACAAAAAAGTCACTTTATAGTGGAGTAAAATCTCACTAACACTTGAAGGGAAAAAGCAAGGGGGGAAAGGAAAGCAAGTAAGAATCAGACATTTCTAATTAATCACTTATTTTTATGTCTTTAAATTGTTGACTGGTGCTTTGGAGTTATCATTAATAAAAAAGAAAAGTGAAAAATTGGCTTAAATGCAAATGGCGCCACTGCAACATAAATGAACAAAGGAGACTAGTTAGTCAGTGCTATGCATCATCAAAGGGGCAGCCATGATCAAGCTGTGGCCACTCTCTGACACAAGGGAATATGAATGTCATGCTGTCAGGTCTCACTGATTTTTCAGAAGATTGAAAGTTGCCTTTTTATGCAAAAAATTAATTTTTAAATATTGACTCATAAATATAAATATATATATATGTATATACACATCCCCAAAATGCATGTCTGTACCTGGACCTAGACTCTGTGTAACCTCTAGCTTATATGATCCTAAAATACCATCATATATCTCTTCCCATGGTTAGAAAAGTCCAGGTTGAATATGATTACAAGAAACAGAGGCTAATGGTGCTACCACCACCCCTGCCACTACACCCTGAATGGCCTTCCAGGATAACATCTACATAACCTAATTTGTTTAGAAGTCTGTTTACTACTACCAACTGGAAACTTCTTATAGGAAAGGTCACCCCTCATTCACATTAGTTACCCAGCATTTGGCACATGAAGTGCGCAAAACAAATATATTTGAGTAAGTGAATACATAAACACCAAATGAACATTCTCTTGGATGTCATTTCCCCCCAAAACAAAGATCACAGGAAAGAACCTTTTCACTCTGCAACTGAATAGAAGAGATGGCTATAAGTTCAATGGCTAAATGAATTTGAGACAGGCTTTCTAAATTTACATTGCTAAATTAAAGCCAAGAAACAAGTGGTTCTAACAGTTGATATGAGACAGAAAAGAAGTCTGATGAGGATACGAGGAGCGGGAGATATAGATGAGAAGGCAGCCTGCCTACCGTGTCTATATGATAATAAAAGATTCTAGTACCAATGGCAGATGGTAAGTCTCTATATTGTTGTGGTTGCAGCTATCATCACTGTTGATTCACTTCACTTGAGCAAGTCTTTTTCTTTTCTACTTGATGTCCCTCCATAAGTGAATTGTAGCTGTAGAGGTGTAGAGGGAGAAGAGGAATTCCTACACTTGAACTTAGCCAAAAGGCCAAGAAGCGATGCAGAGGAATTCCTGATGGAACTGGGTGGTAAGTATAAAAAAGAATATTCACCCCATGTTGTTTCTGGAGAAATAGTAGTGATTTCAGTCCACATTAAAAGGAGACCTTATTTAGAGCCACTGTCAGTTATCAGCTAGCTGATATTTTTATTCTTCCTTCTCCCTTCCATGCACATCCAGTTCTACACGCTTTAGTGCCCAAATGTTTTCCTCACTATAATCTTTGAAATAAATTTCTGTACCTCAACTTATAGTCTGGCTTGTAAAAATATTTTTGGGTAACTTTCAGAGAACAACTTATACTTAATCATCACCAAACAAGTGTGAGCAACAAACAAGTTTTCTACCATGTATGGAGTTTGGAAATGCAGACTTCACTTAACCACTGAAGAAGGCTTAAATTTTCTGAACCAACACCTAGTACCTGTGAGTTGACAACTATGAGTAATGTTCCAGGGATGATGCAAGAGAATATTTGAAATGGAAACAGTTTGGGAAATTCGTGATGCCAAAGTAAGCAGATGAGGGTACAAAGGAGAGAAGCTTGACAACCTTGTTCTAGACATAGCAGTGAAACATAGAAACATACCAGAATAGGTGTTGGTGGTGCCTGAAGGCTTGGACTTTGCATATTCCAGGTAGAGTCTTCAGTTTGTGGAAGCAAAATTCCTCTCACTGATGAAAGAACAATATCAAAGAACATTTTTAGTTGAGATATTATTGTATTTTAGGTGCTGGGGCAATTAAAACCAAGTTCTTTGTGTGCCGTTTCCCATTTTCTGCCTATAAATGTTATCCAGCCACGTGGCAGCTCTGGAGTCTTGGAGAAACTGGCCTGGTTCTAGGGCCTTCCCAATTCATGAACTGTTCTTTGCTCGATTAAATTCTGTTATATTTAATTTGTAGAAAGTTTTTCTTTTAATAAAGATCTTTTTCACTTAAAAGTATGTGGGAGATGGAGACATTTTTTGCTAAAATATATGATTGTTATCATCATCTCTCACATGCACTTCTACTCTGCCACTTCAGTAAAATAAAACCCACCAGACGTATTTTTTGAAAGCTTAACTACTAATGAATGAGCAATTCACAGACAAAAACATGTACTAGCAAGTAAATAACAGGACACGGTATCCCTGATGAATGAAGCTCTTGCACACTAGTAGCCAGACTATTAGCAAGTTTTAGTCCCAGATTGGCTGGACTCCCCTTTAGCTCCCATGTCCAGGGACGTCGCCCTCTCCCTGATGATTCCAGATCTACCTATTCACTGTGGACCATAATGGAATGCCCTAACTAGCTGAACTCAAACTCAGTTTTGGATTCTCTGTGATTGTGCCCAATCCCCATTATCAGTCCTTTGACCAGGATATCCCATTAACTTCCTAAACTGTTCCCTCTTTTCTGCTTTCTTTTTAGGCATTACTAGTCAATGTACACCTGGACAGTTCATGTCATGGTTGCCTAGGCAGCATTATTGCCTGTTTCAATTTGCATATCCAGATATTACAGTTCACTACTGTTCCTTCTACTTTGATCCTCTTTCTGAATACCATTCTACTTTCCCCATTCTGTGGCCTTTTGTCAACAAGTGGCCCAAAGAGCTTCTGATTAATCTGTTCACAGCATATATATGGCTAAAACTCTGTTCATATTGGGTTAACATCTGCCTCATGCAATCTAGAAAACGCTCAGAACCACATATATTTAGGGAAATTAGTTTTTTCCAGAGAACATTGGAAGGGAAAATAAAATATATAAGGACTGCATGATGGATATTAGACTCACCATTAACAAGCTGAAGGGAATCAGGATCTGGATTCAAGGAGGAATTCCCCAGCAAAAAATTCCGGTGCAGTGTCTCAGCAATATAATCTCTGAAGTTACTAATTGTATAGACAGCAGTGGGCTTATCATCCAATTCCACAAGGCCATGGTTTTCTACCTTGTTGGAGTGAAGGCTAATTAGGTCCCAGGTGGTATTGCTGATGGCCTCACCATTGAAGGTAACTTCATAGTGAACATCCAGGCCACTACAAATGAGAGAGAACAGATTAAGTCCAGCTGAGGAAGCACAAATAAGAAGCACTGAAATTACTGAGAACAAACATTAGGCCTAAAGGCGGAGCCTGCTTCCTTTGTTCCCTATTATCATTTTTCCTACTTGGTTAAAAAAGAAGAGCCATTCCTAACTCCTCACAGAATGGGAATTCCTCTCCCAACCCTTTATTATTTTCTTAGATTGATTATGTGCTAAAACATAGCTATGTGTTGTGGAAAGAAAACTATGAAAAATTTGGAAATAAAGCAGATCAATGATTTTTTAAATTTTTTTTATCAGGCCCCAGTATCTTTTCCTTAGTTTGTAGGTCCTCCATAAAAACTTTTCCTTTTTTTTTTTTTTCAGTGCATTCTCAGCCCATGCTGCTTTATTGCTAAGAAGTATACACACACACTCAGGTGCAGAGTTTCCAACTCTTACAATTCTTTTTTACATCAATGAATAAAATTTCTTCAGAAATCCCAAAGATGCATAGATTATAAAGCAAGCTGCCTTTGTAATACTTCAAACATACTTAATGAAATTCTTTTAGTATTTACCAGTGGTGCAATGAAGAATGTGAGGAAGAAGCAAGCATAGTGAGCAACCCCTGTACTTGCACAGTAAATAAACTATATTATGAAGGACATGCTAATATTCAAGAGATGTGTGGCTTTAAGATATGTTCCCAAACTACTGAATACAACATATTGCCAGAATAGCTTAAAAACTTTTTCAAATCTTTATTTATTTTGAAAGAGTTAGAGAGAGAGAGAGAGAGATCTTTCATCTGCTGGTTCCCTTCCCAGATAGCCGCAATGGCCAGGGCTGGGCCAGGTAGAAACCAGGAACCAGGAGCTTCATCCCAGTCTCCCACATGGTAGCAGGGGCCCGGGTACTTGGGTCATCATCTACAGGTTTCCCAAGACATTAGCAGGGAGCTGGATCAGAAGTGGAGACTTCAATGCCCATATGAGATGATGGCATTGCCAGACTGCGGCTTTACTTGCTAAGAAAGCTTTATCTGCTATGCCACAATGTTGGCCCCTTTAGTTCTTCTATAAGAATTAACTCATTAGCTTAGGAATGACACAAGGAAAAATTCAGAGCTGAAACCCTGAATCATACAGACTTGAATTGCCCCAATAGTTAATATATCAATTCTAGCCTCTATCCTGGGAGCTCTGCAGGAACTCACAGGCCTGCATCAAATGAAGTAATACACTACATAAACTTTAACCCAGATTGTAGTTCACCTTTGCCATTCCAAAAGAAACACACTTTTCCTATTACTGAGCAAATGAAGGCCCTGTGTACTACGAACTATACACATGAATTTATTAAACACTGCTCATCCCCAGCTTTGAACTATAAGACTCACTGCCTTTAATCCCTTATGGAGCCCAGGAATTGAGCATTGGCTGTCTGGCTCCTTGCTCTGCATCTTTTATTTTTTTATGACAGGCAGAGTTAGACAGTAAGAGAGAGAGACAGTGAAAGGTCTTATTTTCCATTGGTTCACCCCACAGATGGCCACTACGGCTGGCGCTGCGCCTATCTGAAGCCAGGAGCCAGGTGCTTCCTCCTGGTCTCCCATGCTGGTGCAGGGCCCAAGCACTTGGGCCATCTTCCACTGCCTTCCCGGGCCACAGCAGAGAGCTGGACTGGCAGAGGAGCAACCAGGACAGAACCGGCGCCCCGACCAGGACTAGAACCCGGAGTGCCGGCGCCGCAGGCAGAGGATTAGCCTAGTGAGCTGCAGCGCTGGCCCTTGCTCTGCATCTTGCAATAAATATCTACTTTTCTTCACTACCCCAAAGTCAGTGATTGGTCTGCTGTGCCTCAAATGGGTGAACACAGTTTGGGGTTCTATAGCAACTCCTCCACCCAGTTCTGGGGGCATTTGATAACATCATGTTACACTTTCACTAGCATTAAATAAACTATTATCATGAGGACAGCTCTGTCTTAGTCATCACTTTGGATTCCAATCAGTCTCTGTACCAATATCACAGGCAATAGCCAGCAAGCCACACCAAGACTCCTCTAGGAGAACACTACCTTCCCAGAGATAAACCACTCAAGATAGAATCTAGAAAAAATTAGATTAGTCAGTAACTCATGTTACTGTTTCATGGAAAGCTCTGTTCAGTATACGGGGGCTTTTTTGTAACATAGATTCCTGCATGGAGACTGGAGATGGCCACAACAAACTGATTCTGGCCATTAAGATCACCCAACTTCGGAGGCGGCAAGATGGCGGAATAGGCAGGAAGCACACTTAGTCCGGGGGGAGAGAAAGTTTAATATAAGTGGAGATACTGCAGGGTCAAGGAAGAGTAGGGGATGAAACAGCAGAGGAAACTCTTCCGGAACTAGTGATTCACAGTGGACCTGCGTGGAGAGCGTGGGAGCCCAAGTTCGGGACACCAGCGGCAGACTCAACACACCAGCGCTGGAACGCGAGGTGAGCCGAACCTCCATAGCCCGAGATACCAGCAGGCAAGCGGAAAGAGGAGGCTAGAGGGAACGAGGCTTGAAACTCCGTGGGGAAAAGTTCACCAGGCTAACTAGAAGAGAGAGAAAAAAAAATAAAAAAAGTGACTGATACGGACACAAGTTTCTCTCTCTCCGCTCACCTCTCAAAGGCGAGCAAGACAGAGCAGGCGCCATTTTGGACATACGTCATAAGCAGGGCGACCTCAGGTCTGCACCAGCCCTGAGCCTAGCAGAAAAACCTGACTCTGGGGGGAGGGGTGAAATAACAGGAGATTAGCATCTAACTTGGCAACCCAGTGGGAGACTGCAGGAGAATTGGAGCCCACACTGAGGGCAGCACAGATTCCCTGTGTGGTCCTTGGGAAAGAGCTTCTGATCTCTGGCTCCTGAGGGTATATCATTTGCCTGCTAACTACCTCCAATTACGTTCAGCTGTGCGGAATTACTTCCCTTTTGAATCAAAAAAAAGAAAGAGAGATTTACCACACCTAACCTGGGAGTGTCATCCTTGACACACCCTCAGCCCTGAGGAACCAAACACAGCTCTCAGTCCACACTCATCTCAAGCCTCTAAGGCTCCACTGAAAGCAGACAGTCCACTTAATATAGAGCCATAGTGTAACAAGAAAAAACACCACAGTGAAGAAACCAAATATCTCCAACATGCCAAACAACAAACGCAAAAACCAAGCTAACAAGAACAAGGAAGACACTATGACGCCCCCAAATGAAAAAGACACCCCAATGCAAGATTATGAAGATGATGAGATCGAAGAAATGCAAGAAGCGGATCTCAAAAAATTGATAAGAACATTAAGAAGTTCTCAAAAACAAATTCTTGAACTACAGAAATCCTTCATGGACAAGATAGAAAATCTCTCTCGTGAAAGTGAAATATTAAGGAGGAATCAAAATGAAATGAAACAACTAGTGGAACAAGAAACTCTGATAGTGACTAGAAATCATAATGAAATGAAGAATTCAATAGATCAAATGACAAACACATTAGAGAGCCTTAAAAACAGAATGGGCGAAGCAGAAGAGAGAATATCAGAAGACAGAGGACAGGAAAGGAAACAGACAAACCAAAGAAAAGAAGAAGAAATTAGAAATCTAAAAAATATTGTCAGGAATTTACAGGATACTATTAAAAAACCCAACATTCGGGTTCTAGGAGTTTCTGAAGGCATGGAGAGGGAGAAAGGATTAGAAGGCATTTTCAGTGAGATACTAGCAGAAAATTTCCCAGGTTTGGAGAAGGACAGAGGCATCTTAGTACAGGAAGCTTATAGAACCCCTAATAAACATGACCAAAAGAGATCCTCACCACGACACATTGTAATCAAACTCACCACAGTGAAACATAAAGAAAAGATCCTAAAAGGTGCAAGAGAGAAACGTCGGATCACTCTTAGAGGATCTCCAATTAGACTCACAGCAGACTTCTCATCAGAAACCCTACAAGCTAGAAGGGAATGGCGAGACATAGCCCAGGTACTAAGAGAGAAAAACTGCCAGCCCAGAATACTATATCTTGCAAAGCTCTCATTTGTGAATGAAGGTGAAATTAAGACTTTTCACAGCAAACAGAAACTGAAAGAATTTGTTGCCACTCATCCTGCCCTGCAAAAGATGCTTAAAGATTGTTACACACAGAAACACAGAAACATGGTCACCAATATGAAAGAAGGTAAAGGAAGGAAACCTCACAGCAAAAGATCACAGGAAGCTCAATTTCTCTTTGACATAGAATTAAACTCTGATGCTCTGTTAAAGCAATGTGTTAAAGTAATCTATTATGTTCTCTTGATGTCTGTTAAATTCTAATTGTTCAAAAACAGCTGAATTTTTATTAAGAGCTATGGGTTATTTAAATATGTGCTTTTTTCAAAAATTTGAATATCTGCTGCTCATAAAACTAAAGCGTTGTTGGTTCTGTGTTTAGCTGTCCTCCTATAGGTTCCTATGGACTTTTTCCAGCCACTTTTATTGTATTCAGTACTTTGGGATGGCTCTGTAAACAGATGAAGCCAATAATGTATTAACAGTACTAACTGAGAGAAAGTATGGTTAACTGAGGTTACTAAAAAGAAAAAGCAATTCAAATCAATTGGCAATCTACAAAAAGAGTTAAAGATTTTAAAAGCTATTATTAAAATTGATATATTGGTCTATTATGCTATATTATATGTGTGTACATATTGTATGTCCACATGGGGAAATTTTATTAAGAGTTTTATTTTAAATGGCTTATAGATAAGATTGTCCATAAATTTAAGCTGCTAAAATCAATCAAAGATACATTTTAATTTGTGGGACCTGAATCTGTGTATCATATGTTTTAGACTTGTTGGTAGAAAGAAACTAAAAACATTTTAGATGGTTGTGCTTAAGTTTACTGGCTAAACAAACTACACCATGTTAGATATTTAAGAGGTGTTTTCAAATACATGATTCTTAAAATTCATAGAAGGCATTGGACCTTCTGGTAAATGTTTTCTTAAGTTGTTATCTAATGGTTGAAACGGTTTGCTAAGTATTCATGTGATATTGCTATTGTCAGCAAGCGATCTAGGACTTGCTCCCTCATTTCTCTATTCTAAGCCCAACTTGTTCTTTCATTTCTCTATTCTCTTCAAGGTAGGAAACTAATTCTATTATGAAGGAATCTGTAGGATGCACAATTTAATCTTTAGACCTTATAAAAGAGATGGCTAACATTTTTCTGCAATAGCATAGCCAAAATAAGAACTTAAATAATAATCTCATAGCTAGATTCACTTCGCCATCAGCGAAGTATACAGTAAGTAGAAAAAAACCTCCCTTTCAGACCAAAGGGAAAGAAAGTTTTAAAGTGAGAATATAATTTTCCTCATGGGCATTGTCTACCTTAGAAAAACTACTACAGAACATGCCTGTGACTATAGACTTGTAGTTCAGGCCACCGAAGATTGGAGATGGGAAACGGGCACTCCCTTGACTTGCATCCTCTGGTCTGCTTTAACACAAACCAGGAGGAAAAGAAAGCTCGGCATCAGAAGCAATGGGTGGCAGGCCTATTAATGGCTGATCTGTACAGTGATCTGCCCTCAAGGAGACCCAACAGGCCAGTCCACTGCAGTGGCTTTCAATGTGGTAAGCCTGGGCTTCAGCAGAAGTCAGCTTGTGAAGAGCCCTGGCAGCTCTGCCAAGAGTTGGATCACTGGAAATGGACCTGCCCTGGAGTCGAAGGATGCCCAGGTCAGAGCCACAGATCTTATTGGCTCTAAGCTGAAAAGCCCTTCACTCAGCCCAACTTCCAAAGTGACCACTGCAGCTGAGGGGATGGTCAAGTAGGGTCAGCAACATTGCAGGCAGAACTGTAAATTTCTTGTTAGAGATGCCCCCTGCCTTTACCTGGCCAGCTCTCCTCCCAGGCCAGCCAAGTAATGAAAGTCAACAGAGTGCCTTCCCCTAGGAGGTTCACACCTCCCTTAGGATATACCCCATGTGAAGAGATAGATAGGTCTGGGCCTCTGAATTTACAAGGCCTAAAGCCCAACAGATTATTATCAAGCCCCTTCTATCAGGTTCTATTTGCCTCTCAATCAGAAAACTTAATTGTAGCTTAGACAGCACCTTTCTTAGCTCCTCTAATAATGACTCTGTCCTTTGTTCTAGGCCCTGTCTAGTGCACTTGGGCCTCATTCCTTTGTAATCATAACATCTACTCTACCACCAATGGCTCTACTCCCAACATGTGTGTACTGATGGTCCTCTTCCCCACTTAATGCTGTATAATTGTTCAAACCTGGTAAATGCCACTCTTAGGATCATTGGTTACTATCCTCACCCTGTCTTTTATGACCTTGTCTAAATATGATCAGAGTCGGAAAACTTGGAAGGCTTCCATAGCCTTGGCAACTCATGACGACAGCCTAGGATGGTTACTGGCGCCATAAACTAGAGTGTCAATTTGTTGGGTCAACAACAGGAGCCACTGTGCACTTGCTCCTCATGTGGGATCTCTGTCCTTAATGTGCTGTACATTGTGATTTAATGCTATAACTAGTACTCAAACAGTATGTTTCACTTTGTGTTTCTATGTGGGTGCAAACTGTTGAAATCTTTATACTAAATTGATCTTCTGTATATAAAGAGAATTGAAAATGAATCTTGATGCAAATGGAAGGGGAGAGGGAGCGGGAGGGGGGAGGGTTGCGGGTGGGAGGGAAGTTATTGGGGGGGGGAAGCCATTGTAATCCATAAGCTGTACGCTGGAAATTTATATTCATTAAATAAAAGTTAAAAAAAAATAATAAAAAAAAATTAGGAAATAAAATATCAAGAACAAAAGTTAAAAAAAAAAAAAAAAAAAAAAAAAAAAAAAGATCACCCAACTTCATTTTTCTGATTTCAAGTTTGCAAAATAATTTTTTATTATAACTCCCCATAGGAAGAGAATTCATGGGCTGGTCAATGGAATAATTGACATAGCAGATATATTTTTCATTTAAATAAATTAATGGGCATCATAGAGAATTCACTGTCTTTTGTGATTTGGTGAGTATGAATGGTGTTAAGAGATCTTTCCTTCCTGGAAGTACTGGCTATTCTGGACCTGTCCCAGTTTGCATGGTGCACATCTCACCCTGGACTGCAAGGGCCTTAAAGGTGACACTCCCATCTGCTACAGAAGTGGCCAGTCCTCTTTGAAGTGTCTGTACCATCCTGAGTAATGTCAATATTGCTTTCCTCTAAGATCTGATAAGCTGACCCTTATAATGGGGTGGTTTAGGACTCTTAAAAGTATGGTTAAGCACTTTGACATTCTGATGTTCTAAAGTAAGTGGTAAAAATGTCTGCTTGTCATCTAGAATTTCCCTCAATCTCTCAAGCAATTAAAGACTTTTAATTTTGCACTTCCAAATATGTTGAGTAAGTATATAGGTAAATACTTGATTTTCTTTATAAAGAATAAATACAGTAATATAGACTAAAATAAGCAAGTGGTGGCTTCAAGGTGGAATAAAACAGTAAGAGGGACACCTACTGGTCAGAATTCACCACACCATGCTCTCCCTTGCTCTTGGGATTGTTCAGTCCTTCCGAGGCACTGGCAGACCACAGGCACACAAGCACTAATGTCTCTGTAGTTTTAAATATACTTTTCTTCTAAAATGCTTGTTATTACCTCCCACTCAATAGATCCTCCACCGACACACATCCTCTTTACCTGGCTATTTCTTTTTTGTCTGAGTTCAGCTATCACCTCCAGTGGAACCTCTTGCTAGCACTGAAATTACAGCTGGTGTTCATATTCTGTCTCCCTCACCACTTATATAGGCATAACTAGCTTTCAGATCTGTATTCCAGCCATCTAGCACAATGCCTGGTTCATAGTAGTTCAATAAATACTTTTGAAAATAATGAGGGAAATGATCAGATTTGTTCACAAATACAGGCTGATGAAAGAATTGAATTTGTGCCACTTAAATGATACTATGGAAAACTCCTAACTTAAAGTATTTTCAATCTCTAAATATAAAAGAACACCTTTTACCCCTAAAGAGCAATGATATTATCTTTGTGCATTTGTATGGTCTGAGTAATCTAAATTTTAAAGACATGGTTTCACAGTCACAGCCTAATTTTGTGAAGATGTTCCCATTTTTCCCAGCTTGGTGGAATGGACCATACTTTATATCCAGAAAAATAGGCTTCTCCCTGGGATTTTTTGCACAATCTATTAAATTTCTATTGTTTGCATGACTGTAAGATAGGAAACAGTGATTTAAAAAAGAATAAGAAAAAGCTGTGCTAATTAGTCTGGAGTTGGTTCCTGGATTATCTAGAAAATCAGGGAAAATAAAGCACGAGTCTACCATATATCTTGTGTGACTTTTAATTAAATAAAATTGGGGAAAGATCAAGATAATGTTCCTGGAAGAAGAAATCTATGCAAATAAGGCAGACTGTATTGGTTTCCTGGCCCTACACTTTACTGGCAAAGCATGATTTGCCTCCCAATGTTTCAGTGGCCATCTAAAAATAAAATTTCTGCTATAATTTATCGTGTCTAAGTAAGAATAAATTCATTAAAGAAGATGAAACACCTAAGAGATGCTGCAATTTATTACCATTTTTTGTGTGTGTGTGTGCTGGAAAGAGAACTCAAAGAAGTGTTTGAGGTACCAGGAAACCAGCTATTCTCAAGGCCAAGAACTTCACTGTGACCCAGAGCAGAATGAGTTCTGGCACAGTTGAATGGGCTTCAGAGATGTCTCAGGATGGGAAGAGATTAAAAGAATGCCAAGAGGCCAAGGAAGAACATAAGAAGCAGAATACACACCGGTAGACAAAACATCATCTGATTGAAGAAAAAGCTCTACTGTCTCTCTGTACTCAGCGATTCCTAGTCAAACAACCACCATAGTATCATCTTTCAGATTCTCAACTGGACTGAAACAGCTGCTGTGCAGAGGAGAGTTTCCGTGTCTGAAAGCTATTTCCAGAGACATCGGTTATGTGGAGGTCAAGCTCATCCTTTCTTACTCTCTCACCTCAAATGCCCTTATTAGCTGTTTGGCATGTGCAGATTTTAAAAAGAAAAAAAAAGAGTAGTATCAAATGCCAACGAGACCAAACAAAACAATATTTCAGAAAAACTCAGATATCACTTCTTTTGTAACACTTCTGGAAAGAAAATGTACATTTCCAAAACCCAGAGCTAAATTTCTGAAGTATATCAGATGGACCTATTGTTGATTCACTTCAAATGGGTCTTACTAACTGAACATAATGAGAGCATCTTGAAAGAAGTACAGAGCAAAAATAAAGGTTTATATGCATAAAAATGCTCATGGAGAGATAAAGGGAGATAATATGTACACTATTTCTGTGCCACATAGTCATTCACACACATTCAGAGTATAAGCATACCAAAAATAACTAATAAATTCTACCAACCACTTGATAATGCTGAACAATGTTGAAAACCGTACCTAGGTTAACAATTCTATAACTTATGGAACTGTTGTCTGTTTCCCTACAGGACTGGTAATACTCAATAAATGGTTGCCACTCTTTTGATCATAGAATTAACATTAAAGTTTGGGTCATCTGAACATTCTAATCACCCAAAGAGCATCACGATTAAACAACCACATGTTTGGGGCTGGCATTGTGGCACAGCAGGTTAATCTGCCACTTGTAACTCCAGTACCCCATATCAGAGCACCAGCTCAAGTCCTGGCTGCTTCACTCCTGATCCAGCTCTTGTCTAATGCACCTGGAAAAGTAATAGAAGACAGCTTGACTTACTGCCACCCAAGTAGAACAGGATGGAGTTCCTGACTGCTGGTTTCAGCCTGACCCCATGGTGGCCATTTGAGGAATAAACAAGCAAATGTGGACAATCCAAATGGACAATCTCTCTCTCTCTCTGTGTGTGTGTGTGTGTGTGTGTGTGTGTCTCTCTCTCTCTCTCTCATTTTCTCTCTCATTTTCTCTCTTATTTTCTTTCTCTCTTTCTCTGTCATTCTCTTTCAAATAAAAACTATATAAATCTTAAATCGGGCATTTGGTTAAGTAGTGACTATCAGAACATACACTATAATATATACATATATACAACAGTTTACAATACTTGGAAGTACAGAAATCCATAATCATTTTGGTCAAAATATCTGATAGATACCCAATAGTCATATAATTCACCTCCAAAGGAATATTAATCTCATATTTTAGTATCCCACAGGGATATTAAGAAAGTAAAATTCAAAAAATCAGAAACTAGCATTCTGACATATCTATGATAGTACTTTTCATTTGAATGCATGTACCTAGAAGATCCAGACCAAGAGTCTTTATTTTTGTGTGCACAGGGTTTGCCCAATTACTACCCATTTAATATGTACTCATTAAAATAAAGTAAATGAAATGAGACAGTCAGAAGGCCTTTTCCAAATATATTACAAAAAGGAAATGCTACAATATCTCTAAAAATGCCAATAATTGACCTATGAATTTGCTTGTAAATGCCATGTTATACTTACCAATCTTGTGAGATAACATGAATTCAAATAAATTTGGAATTCAAATGCAAAAATGATAAGCAATTTTCCAAAGGTTATTGATTACACCTTTATATTATTCCTTAAAGAAATTCCAGGGAATAACTGCTTTTACAAATGAATTAAAGAGATCAGCTCTTTACCTTTAATTTACAACTTAAGCTACACTTGAATACATTATTGAATGATACAGTGTATTTGAAACTATTTACATGAATTCACATTATTAGTCCTATTTTAACTTAAGTATAATTCAATGTTTAAAAGTATCTACAAGTTAGCAGTCTATAATAGGAAACTGTGAACTACAACCTGTGAGCTAAATCCATGAGTTGGTGAATTTTACATTTTTAATTAGTTGTCATGTGAAAATTATATGAAATTCCATTTTCAGTGTGCATAAATAAAGTCTTAGGGGAACACAGCAATGCTCATTTAATTTACGAAGTGCTATCCATGTTGACTTTCACCTGAGGGTGGCAGACTTGAGTAGCTGCCCTTGAGTAGCTTCAGAGATCATATGGCCTGCTAAGTTTAAAATATTTACCATCTGACCCTTAACAGCAAAAGTCGCCACCTCTGATCTGTAAGGAGATAGTCAGTGATATTGGAAGTGATTGAAGAATTGATCATGCTCCTCTGGATCTAGGGCTGCTGCATTTTCTAAACTAATTTATGATTCAATGAACAACACAGAAAGCACTGTACCTGACATTTTCCTTGGGGGACCTGAAAACAAATATAGAAAGCATTAACTGGAATTCCTGACAATTATAACTGTCACACAATATACCAAAGCACAAGTTCTCTGTGTATCTCTCCTGATTTTCTTTGAAGTTCATCCTTAAATAAAAATATTTGCATAGTATCAGATACTGACAAATTCCTGTAGATTCACAGAAGAGAATAAAGGGGGAGAAAATATTCCATTTGAAATCAATAGACTTTATTGTCTTTTAAGCTTTGCTTAAAAATACTTTTAAAACAATTAATATATGTTTATCTCTTTACAAACAAACACTTTACAGTACACCTGAAGAGGATTTCATTTGTTGGCATTAAAACTGAGAGTCTTTTTTGAGACACATTATGCTAAGTAGTAGTAAAATAAATGAAAATAATATCAGATGTATTGACCTATACTAAAATATAACATTGAGAAATTTCAGAACCTTACTGAATACTCATATGAGAGAGGAAAAAAACTCATAAATCAAATACTCTTTTTAAATAACAAAGAAAATGGAACAATAACTTCAAAACTCTAAACGAAGATTATTTCCCAACTAGAACCCCATGCCTAAGCAAATTATCCATCTACTAGGATGGTCAAATAAGATTTTCAAACATAAACAGACAGTGGAATCATCTCCCATATGCTTTTTTGCATACTACTTAAATGAGGAAGAAGATCAAGATAGAAGCTTATGTGGGCCACAGTAGAGAAGAAAGGCATCCTATGTTGTTTCCTGAGCCCAGACATGAAGGAACATTAATCAAGGGATGGGGGGATAGAATAAGCTACATAACAAATACAGGAGATTAAACAAGGCAAAAAATTATGGATCTCCAAAGTAACATCCCCAAGTTGAACAATCTAAATTGGTGAGACATTTATGCTTCCCTAATTCATTCAGAGACCCAAGTTCTTCTGTCTTGTTGCTCACTCTGATCATTGTACTTTTCTGCATATACAAAAGTCTCAGGATGTATCTATGTTCTAGTTTGTGGGGAAAGGATGAGCAGAAATCCAGAGTAAGCAATTAAGGCAGAAGTTTACAGATACCAATTCCATTCTTAAATCATCAGTGATAGCTTAGTCACATAGACACTCCATTAAGAAGAAAGGTTATAAAATATAGTGCCTAGCATCATGTGTCTAGCTTAAATTATTTTATTATGAAACAAAGTAAAAACAGACTTTGTGATATAGTTTCCACAACAGAGAACAACCAGTCCAGATTAAGTGAGTTCAGGAATGTGATGTTCCCGTTACTAAGTATTTACTCAATAAATGTTTATATGTATTATGTTGCAAGTCTTAAGTGAGGAAGAAATGTCTTTTTAAGAAGTTCTCTTTCAATGGGAATCACTGTGCACTTACTCCCCATGTAGGATCTCTGTCCTTAATGTGTTGTACTATGTGAATTAACAGTAAAACTAGTATTCAAACAGTACTTTATACTTTGTGTGTCTGTGTGGGTGCAATCTGTTGAAATCTTTACTTAATATATACTAAGTTGATCTTCTGTATAGAAAGATAATTTAAAATGAATCTTAATGAAGAATGGGATGGGAGAGGGAGTAGGAGATGGGATGGTTTGTGGGTGGGAGGGTGGTTAGGGGGGGGAAAACTGCTATAAGCTAAAAATTGTACTTTTGGAATTTATATTTATTAAATAAAAGTTTAAAAAAGTTCTCTTTGACTTGCTCAAAGCTATGATATTTGAAATAAAGTCTAAAGAAACCCTAGTTGTCAAATCACCTTAACAGAACATGAACAGGCTTTTTAAAAAGGTATTAAGGCCATCACGCCAAATGAGAGCTGTGTAACTTGTCAGCAGCAAACTTGAAATACAAATTCCTACCCCAGACCAACTACTAACCTAGTATGTCTTCTAGAATATATTATTTTGCCTTCTTCTAACTTTATTTCCTTACCTGAAAAACTAGAATTAAGAATACTAGTTTATCAGAAAAGGTATTGAATTATATTAATGAAAACATTCGTTGCTAGTGTATACAAGGGATCTTCAAAAAGTGTATGGGAAGTGAGTGTTATGAAAAAACCATGCCCAAAATTCAAAACATTTTTTGCACCAAGCTAAATTTATCTTCTAATTAATTTTTCCATTTGCCTCCTACATGATAAACAAAGAGGATATTCCATCTGGAACAGAGTACTATCAATCATACATGTTTATAAAATCTAGTTACCTAAATTGAAGTACACGAATATCCTTGTAGCCTGGTAAGCCAATAAATGCATTTTCAACCTGTTAAAAATAAAAATGAAAATTATATAGAAAAATGCTTTGAACAGTAAAATGTTCATTGTTTTCAGCAACTAGAAGCTTGAACACACACACAGCTGGAAAGTCGAAATTACAATAGTTACCATGTTAAAAAAATTTTACAATACTGCCACATTTGTCTTTTTAATTTCATCCTTTCAGGTTTAAATGTGCTCGATGTTGCTATATGGGCAAAATGTTGAAACCTTTACCTAATATATACTAAATTGATCTTCTGTATACAAAGAGAATTGAAAATGAATCTTTACATGAATGGAAGGGGAAAGGGAGCGGGAGGGGGGAGGGTTGCGGGCGGGAGGGAAGTTATGGGAGGGGGGAAGCCATTGTAACCCACAAGCTATACTTTGGAAATTTATATTCATTAAATAAAAGTTTAATAAAAAAAAAATAAAATAAAAAAAAAATTTTACAATACTGCCACATTTGTCTTTTTAATTTCATCCTTTCAGGTTTAAATGTGCTTTAAAATTATTTTTTCCCAAATTATAAAAAATATATTTAATGATAAAACACCGCCTTTTCATTTTGTGATGAAATGTAAAAAAAAAAAGTATTCATTTCAAAAGAAACTACAATAACATTTTTAAAATTAAATTATTATTGTTTGGACTAGACTTCTCATTCCAGTACACACACTGACAGAGTCAAGTCTGTGTTTCCTCTAAGTATGAAAGTGTCCGGTGGCATCTGTTTCCTGTTCCTATGACGCAGAAGAACGATGATCACTCTCAGAATTTGGAAGAAGTCTACAAGCCCTGCACTGGCCGCAGGATAGAGGCCCTGTGGATTGGCTGGCATGTGGGAAGGTAGGAGGCAGTGTCCAGATCACTCGACCGGTCTAAAGATCAGGTTAAGAGCATCACATTCGCAGCAGCCAGTTTTACTACTGAGTCTTTAAAATTCAGCGATGTAACTCCTTGTGAGTTTAATGATTTAGGAGATGAAAGAATGCTAGATTGGATGAAAGTCTAGAAATAATCAGGTTATGCAAAAATACATACTTTAACAAAACTGACCATCTAAGCCATAACACTGCAGAAGGTGACTCACCAAATGGGTCAGTACGTAGCCAAGACCAGAACAAGGGAAATAAATTAATGGATTTTGAAGATATGTGTAGGCATCTGCTTTTAGCCAAGGGCTCAGATAATCAGAAGAGTAGGATTTTAAAAGAATCTTGGTTCAACAAAGATCATCGTGCCATACAAATAAAAAATCCAAACTCATGAAACATCTTGGCAATACAACTACTTTGCCTTGTTTTACTCTCTGAGAGGAAAAAGAGAGGTGCTATAATTCTTGTGGGACAGAGGTTGGGGTAGAAGTTTTAGAACTAGGAATTAGAAGGCTGAGGGTTAGTCCCAGAGCCCTGTTTTTGTTGGCAAAGTGGCCATGCACAAATCTTCTTTTATAGAACAAACATTGCTCTATCCACCCACCGCCAGTTTTTATAAAATTAAATGTGCCTGAAAGTACACATGTTGTCCACATGTACATTTTTATTACTAAATCCAGCTAGACCTAGGCTTTGTCAACTCTTGCCAGAGTCTAAACATGTTCAGGTATTCTAATTCATCATGTTAGCTATGCTAAAGGAGTCCAGTTGCAAGTCACTCACTTTATTAACACCAGTATTAATAACAGGTACAATTTATTGAGTGACTACTATATCTAGTGCTTTGCAATATTACTTCTAATCCTTGAAACACTCCCAAGATAGATGGGTGATAGATAGACAGATAGATAGATACCCCAATTCCATCAATGACAAAGCTGAGATGCTAAGATGTCAACTAACTTGGCCAGAATCACACACCTGGTGAGAGAGGGAATCATAATTTAATCCCAAGTTCCCCTAATAATGAAACCTGCATTCTTCCTACTGAATTACATTGTCTATTCCTCCTTCTCCTGCCTCATGACAAGTAAGTTTTAGAATTAGGACCAAGCCCAGGAAAATTGTGAAGTTTACTAGAACTTTTCACTTGTATTAAAATGAAGGGGACCTTCTAGAGTACAAAGGCAACAGTACTTGGACAGGCAAGAGGAGACTGGATTTGCATCTTCTGCTCAGAGAGGCTGAAATAACCACGAACAGTTTGACCTCCCGAACCTCTCAGTAAAATGGAAGTACTTATCTACATGGCTGCTGTGAGCAAACAGACAGAAAGTAGCCTACAGAGTATACAGCACTAGACAAGGATGTCACATTGTTACTGTGACTGACTTCTGGTTCCCACACTAACAGGCTTTTCCCACTCCTTCCTCTTCTGACATAATACTTCATATCATCCCAAGCTTTTCGTGTCCTCTCCTCCTCTTACTATGCTTCTCATTAAAAGGGGGGGGGGGGGGGGAGGCGGTGCCGTGGCTCACTTGGCTAATCCTCCACCTGCAGCTCCAGCACCCTGGGTTCTAGTCCTGGTTGGGGCACCGGATTCTGTCCCGGTTGCTCCTTTTCCAGTCCAGCTCTCTGCTGTGGCTCGGGAAGGCAGTGGAGGATGGCCCAAGTGCTTGGGCCCCTGAACCGGTGTGGGAGACCATGAAAAGCACCTGGCTCCTGGCTTGTAGCAGCCACTTGGGGGGTAAACCAATAGAAGGAAGATCTTTCTCTCTGTCTCTATCTCTCTCATTGTCTAACTCTGTCTGTCAAAAAAAAAGGGGGGGGGGGGAGTAATAGCCCTTGAACCTAATCCTTTCCAAAGAGCTATCTGTATCTTCCAAGATGATCTAGGAGGAAATATTGAAAGAACAACCCTTGCGACTGCCATGAAGGGAGAGCACTAGAGGGCTGCCCTCATTTTGTAGTAAATATGATGATAGGATTCCTTCAGAGACACCACCTCTGTTGTCCACAGAAAGACGTGGCTGTTGGTAGACATTTCCCTCAGGTAAGAAGGGGATGGAGGGTGCAGAGACAGGCCAGAAAAGGAGGTGTGGACCCTGATGCTTCATCACTTTCAAACCACCTAAGCCAATAGCTACCTACCTCATGAAGTTCCCATTGGAGATGTTTTCAGAGTACTTATTAGCCTTCTCCTAAATTTGCAACCATGCCTAGCAATTGTTTACCCAAACATGAAGGCTTATTAAATGTTCCTTAATCCGAAGGCAGAGAGAACCAGACAGCCAATTCAAAACACTATTTGATGCCAGGTGGCCACTGCCTGGCTGACATTTCTTCCACATACCATACAGCCTTGCAACTTGGCCACACAGCTAGGAAAATGAATTGTCTGGACTTCGCTCCCATGTCTGATGGTTGCAATGATGCTGTTTGGCTGAGAGACACACATTTTTATTTCCCATCTGGACAGAGTGTCGGGGAAGGAAATTAATCCAAGGTAACAGAATTGACAAACTTGGCCAAGGAGAACCCCACCAAGAGGGAATGGAAAAGAAATAAACAGGAAGGAATGATGTGCCCTGTCATCAGACAGGGAAGGGTAGATGGGAATTCAGTGCCTTTCTGTACAAGAGCAATGATAAACCAGAAGGTGGCCAAGTACAAGCAATTTTTGACTGAAAGAATCTGAGTTCAAGTCCTATATAGAATTCTTCCAGAAAGTAAAATTATGGGATGTTCTAAGCCATCATTGTTTAAGGAAATTCATTTTCAAAAATACCTCCAATCAATTAGCAGAAATCGGAGGGAAGTATATTTTTCAGTAGAAGCTCTTTTATGCTTCTAAATTTTATTCCATGTAATATCTATTTGTCAACTATTCAGAATCTTTCATTTTTAGAAAGGAATACTAAAGGTGAAATTTTTAAAGACCAAATTTAATATTCCCTCAAGAAAAACTGTATACTAATTCATATATATTCCTCAAACATGCTTACTTCTCCAAATATTATCAAGTCTGAACAACACCACAGAACATATTCTTCCTGGCTGTGCAGCTGAAGTCAGAAATAGCATTTATTTGTTAGCAGATGGAAGGATTTTTTCTGTGAAGAGTTTATCTGTCCTTCTGTGAACTTTTCACAGAATTTTCTGGAAAAATGGCTCAGTCACCATCCCAGAAAGCAAGTAGATGAACAACTTCAATTTTAAACCTACTTTTAAACATTGCTATGCATACAGAAAACTTACATCTATACCCAGGAAACTGTCTTACATATCAAAACATCTACATAAAACAAACAAAAATTATCCACCTCTGAAACAAACTCTTCTACAAGGTGCTGGTAGTGAAAGCTGGAGGGATCCTGGAGTTCTTCCTGGTATTGCTTCCCCAAAAGGTGGATGCTGAATTCTGCAATCTGTTCAGCTGCTGGTTCTTTGGGTTCATCTATCACATTCTCAATTTCATTGCTGATCTGGATTTTTAGAGAAAGAACAATAGATGTTGATGTTTATTCATTCACTCAACAAGAATTTATTGATTGCCTTCAATGTACCAGACACTGCCAGAAGCAACCTATGATAATGACCTTTTATATAGCATTTAATGTTAGAACAAATCAGGAGGACTTTAATATTAAAATAATATTAAAATTACTGTGCATTTGTATATTCTTTTGAACATACACTGACCAAGGAAATCATCAGATGAGTTGACTGTGCTATAATTATTGCAGATGGGTCCTTCTCAAACTTCTTGGTCCCTGAGCTCTATCTTAAATTCTTTAAAAGAACTAGGGGCTGACGCTGTGGCATAAGGGGTAAAGTTACCACCTGCAGTGGCAGCATCCCATATGCGCACCCGTTCGAGTCTTGGCTGCTTCACTTCCAAACTAGCTCTCTGCTATGGCCTGGGAAAGCAGTAGAAAATGGCCCAAGTCCTTGGGTTTCTGCATCCCGGTGGGAGACCTGGAAGAAGGTCCTGGATCCTGGCTTCAGATCAGCACAGCTCCAGCTGTTGCAGCCATTTGGGGAGTGAACCAGCAGATGGAAGACCCCCCCCTCTCTCCATCTGCCTCTCTGTAATTTTGCCTTTCAAATAAATAAATAAATCTTTAAACAAAAAAAAATTAGTGGCAAAAGTGACAATGTTTACATTGTTGCAAATTTTTTGATCTCTGCTTTTGCATTCAATTAGTTTCAATATGTTGTCTTAGTTGAAAAATCTGAAGAAAGCCTGTCCACACAGATAAATACTGGGGAATGGAGGAATAAATTAGTAACAGTTTTGATAATTGTGGATATTATATTTTGATACCACCAAATGAACAAGTGGCACTTTCTCAAAAGAGTTGCTATAGAGAATCAGAAACCATGTATAAGAAACTTTTTGTAGTCTATAACATTAAAATCCAGGTCTTCCAGTAGCCAAAGTTGAAATAATTTAAGGAACAAAATAAATATTTGACTATAACATAAGGAATTAAAAATTATTGCTGGATTCTTAATAAATGCACTCAGATATGTCAAAAAAGAATTAAGTACATATGAGTCCATATTGATATCAATAAAAGAATAAATAAGTGATATTTAAGTGACAGGGGCTTCTTAAGAAATTCAGTAGACTATCACTACCAGAATACAACAGTTGTAACTGAAGTATGTGAGATATATCTGACCTCATTTAATATAAGCCCTTCACTTTAATATCTTCAAACCAGTGACTGGATAGGATAAATCAGTTAAGACTCACAGCAAGCCAATGGCACAGTCAGGAATAGAACACAGGGAATTTTTTTCACTGTATCTTTTTTTTTTTATCCCTGCTGGATTACATAGTTAGAGATCCTCAAAACTTCAGAATGGGGAAAACCCTCAAAGATTCCATCATCTCTTCTGAAGTCTGAATTCTGTCTACAATTTCCTTGGTAAATGGTAACTCATTATCAGTTTAAAAAGCTGTGCTAGAAATAAGCAGACTACAATATTTCTAAAAAGCTTTCATGGCTGCAGAGTTCTTAACATTAAACCCAAGCTAAATTCCTGTAAGTTCCATGACCAATCTAAGTAACCTGGAATTACCTAAGTAACCTGGGACACATATTACAATCTGTAGTCATTGAGAGTGCTTCAAATAGAGACAGTCAACTACCTCGTGTTCCCTGACATCTCACCACTTCCTCTGGTCCAGACACTTCTCAGGCTGGTAATGTCTTCCTTAGGGAATAGCAGCCACAAATGAGTTCTAATCAATTATATATGGTGTTATGGAAGCTACCATAGAACTGTATGACTATGTGTGCTTGCTGGAAGCCATGAAAGGGTACCCCAGACCCTGCCATGTGACTGGCAGCCCCAAGAGGCCCTGGAGCATCCTAAGGACTTGGAATGCTGTGGTCCGTGCCAGTGAGCATGGAAAGCTAATCTTACTGGAGTTCTCATGGGTTAAAAGCCAGTTCTGCCTGCCACGAGCTGGGTGACTTTGAAACAGCAGCAAAATGGAACAGCCTTCTCGAGGGCTGGGCTTCACGTTTGGTCATCTCGGGGGCAGCTCTGGGTTCCGAGCGTAGTGCTGTTTTCATTGTCATATCTCTGTCACATCATGCTGTGAAGGTGTTGACTATGGATGTGACCCTATACACTGTGGAGAGTTTTATTTTGAGATGAGCATCTCGTTAGGGTTTATAAAAGATATTTTCCTATTTAGACCTCAGGGCTATTTTGGGATCCACGATGAAATGTCACCCCAGCAGCTTCAATTCTCAAAAGGGCGATCACCTTTCCATGAAATACGATGTCATGTTATTTCCAAGAAAGAATGTGTTTTTTTCCTTCTTAACTTCTAATCAGTTCTGTGTCTGATGTTTAAAAAGTATGTAAGAAACATATCATAATGTAAAGAACTGGGAAAATTATGGCTAAAGAATTAAAAATCACTTGCAAAATAAAAAAAATTAAATATGGTGGGACCACTACCTCCCTCATAGTAGACCCTATATTTCTATAAATGAAACCTAAAATTAAACTAGCTTTTTCTGGTTTTTGTTTTGCTTGGTCTCAGGGGTTACATCATATTATTGATTCACACAAGACTAATATTAACAAAAGCTCTTAGTCTTGCAGAATTTTGCACAATACTTTGCATTTTTCCATATTAAATCTCATCTCACTAAATGTGGACAATGACTTAAATTTTCAATATTATTATGAAAGAAATACCTAAGTAACCTTATTACTAAAGAACACCTAAAATGCTGAGTAAATATTTTAATATTCTAAATTATGTATATATTCTAATATAATATACATAATGTAAAAAATAAATTCTAAGAAATCTGAGGTGGCTGAATAGAGGTACCCCCTTCTTCATGTCTGCCATAAAAATGTATCAGGGCAACAAAGGAAGAACTGCATTTCAAGGAGACTGACTGAGAGAGAACTGTGGAAATCAGCAAAAAAAGTCACAGAAGTCTTAAATAGCATAGAGACTCAGGAAGGCAGCATGGAGAGAATAACAAACACTGCAACTCTAAATGCCAGTTCCCCAGACATGGGAGGATCTCCACACCATCAAGAAAAGATAAGTGGGAAATCATCATTGCTGCAGACCAGTAGCTCTAACTACATAAGAATTCCCTGGTTCGAGTTCTAACAGGATTAAAATTTAGTTTGAGGAGCTCTTCTTTTGAAATAACCACTCAGACAAAAAAGGAAAAGGAGGCAAAGGAGGAGGAGGATGAGGAGAAAACAAGAAGAAAGGAAAATGAATTTTAAAAATTAAGAAAGCCTGTGAAATATCTGGGATACCATTAAGCAAATAAATATTCATACTATGGGGCTACCTAATTAGAAAATAAAGTAAAACATGTTGAAAACCTCTTTAATAAAATGATAACCAAAAAGTTCCCAAGTCTTGAAATAGATAGGGCATCTGGATCCAGGAAATCCAAAGGACCCTAACAAACCTCAACTGTAAAGATCTTCTCCAAGCATTTTATTGTCAAATTGTAAGAAGTCAAAGAGATAATTCTAAAAACAAAAAGAGAAAAGTATCAGTCACATATGAGAGAAGACCTATTAGACTGGCAGCAGACTTCTTGGCAGGAACCTTGCAAGCTAGAGAGAATAGGATGATATAGAAAAAAAGTACAGAAAGCAATAAACTGACCACCAAGAATACTATATCCAGCAAAGCTATTTTTCAAATAAAGAAGAAATAGTCTTTCCCAGGCAGAAAAATATTCATCCCTACCAGACTGGCTCTACAAGAAATGCTTAAGGGAGTCCTACATTAAAAGTAAAAAGATCATAATTGTCATCATGTAAAGCAGAGAAGTACCAAATTCACGAGTGGAGCAGATACAAATAGAAAAAGGGAATCAAGCATTATTACAATAGAAAACTACCAAGCCACAAAGACAAATAGTAAGAGGGGCAGAAAGAACAAAGAATATACAAAAGAACAATAAAGCAATTAACAAGAGTACACTCTTCCTATCAGTAATAAACCCTTGACTATAAATGTATTAAATCTTCAATCAAGAGATATAGACTGGCCAAATGGATAAAACAAGACTCAACTATATGCTGCCTAGAAGAAACTCATTCACTGGTAAAGATACACATAGAATGAAAGTGAAGAGTAAGAAAATGACATTTCATAAAATAGAAACTAAAAACAACCAGGAGTGCATGTACTCTTTTTTTTTTTATTTAATGAATATAAATATCCAAAGTACAGCTTATGGGTTACAATGGCTTCCCCCTCCCAAAACTTCCCTCCCACCCGCAACCCTCCCCTTTCCCGCTCCCTCTCCCCTTCCAATCATATCATGATTCATTTTCAATTCACTTTATATACAGAAGATCAGTTTAGTATATATTAGGTAACGATTTCAACAGTTTGCCACCATATAGCAACACATAGTGAAAAAAAAAATACTGTTGGAATACTAGTTATAGCATTAAATAAGAGTGTACAACACAATAAAGACAGAGATCCTACATAATATTTTTTTAAAAAATTAATTTTCTATGCCATTTCCAATTTAACACCAGAGTTTTTTTTTTCATTTCCAATTATCTTTATATACAGAAGATCGATTCAGTATATAATTAGTAAAGATCTCATCAGTTTGTACCCACGCAGAAACACAAAGTGTAAAAATACTGTTTCAGTACTAGTTATAGCATCACTGCACATTAGATAACACATTAAGGACAGATCCCACATGGGATGTAAGTACACAGTGACTCCTGTTGCTGACTTAACAATTTGACACTCTTGTTTATGGCGTCAGTAATCTCCCTAGGCTCTAGTCATGAGTTGCCAGGGCTATGGAAGCCTTTAGAGTTCGCTGACTTTGATCTTATTCCGATAGGGTCATAGTCAAAGTGGAAGTTCTCTTCTCCCTTCGGAGAAAGGTACTTCCTTCTTTGATGGCCCCGTTCTTTCCACTGGGATCTTCCTCGCAGAGATCTTTCATTTAGGTCTTCTTCTTCTTTTTTTCTTTTCCATGGTGTCTTGGCTTTCCATGCCTACAATACTCTCATGGGCTCTTCAGCCAGATCCAAATGCCTTAAGGGCTGATTCTGAGGCCAGAGTGTTGTTTAGGACGCCTGCCATTCTATGAGTCTGCTGTGTATCCCACTTCCCATGTTGGATCTTTCTCTCCCTTTTTGATTCTATCAGTTAATATTAGCAGACACTTGTCTTGTTTGTGTGATCCCTTTGATTCTTAGACGTATCAGAGCCATCGGTTGTGACCTGAAATTAATCACTTGGACTAGTGAGATGGCATTGGTACATGCCACCTTGATGGGATTGTATTGGAATCCCCTGGCACATTTCTAACTCCATCATTTGGGGCAAGTCAGATTGTGCATGTCCCAAATTGTACATCTCCTCCCTCTCTTTTTCCACTCTTAAATTTAACAGGGATCACTTTTCAGTTAAAATTAAACACCTAAGAATAATTGTGTGTTAATTACAGAGTTCAACCACTAGTACTAGAACAACAACAACAACAACAACAACAAATACTAAAAAGGATAAAGTATTACATTGTACATCTAGAGCCAGGACAAGAGCTGATCATGTCATAGTTTCTTATAGTGTCCATTTCACTTAACAGGTTTCCCCTTTGGTGCTCAGTTGTCGCCGATCAGGGAAAACAAATGAAATTTGTCTCTTTGGGACTGGCTTAATTCACTCAGCATGATGTTTTCCAGATTCCTCCATCTTGTTGCAAATGACTGGGTTTCATTGTTTCTTACTGCTGTATAGTATTCTATGGAGTACATGTCCCATAATTTCTTTATCCAGTCTACTGTTGATGGGCATCTGGGTTGGTTCCAGGTCTTAGCTATTGTGAATTGAGCTGCAATAAACATTAATGTGCAGATGGCTTTTTTATTAGCCAAATTAAGTTCCTTTGGGTAAATTCCAAGGAGTGGGATGACTGGGTTGTATGGTAGGGTTATGTTCAGGTTTCTGAGGAATCTCCAGACTGACTTCCATAGTGGCTTAACCAGTTTGCATTCCCACCAACAGTGGGTTAGTGTCCCTTTTTCCCCACATCCTCTCCAGCATCTATTGTTGGTAGATTTCTGAATGTGAGCCATTCTAACCAGGGTGAGGTGAAACCTCATTGCGGTTTTGATTTGCATTTCTCTGATGGCTAGTGATCTTGAACATTTTTTCATGTGTCTGTTGGCCATTTGGATTTCCTCTTTTGAAAAATGTCTATTGAGGTCCTTGGCCCATCTCTTAAGTGGGTTGTTTATTCTGTTGTTGTGGATTTTCTTGACTTTTTTGTAGATTCTGGTTATTAACCCTTTATCTGTAGTATAGTTTGCAAATATTTTTTCCCATTCTGTCGGTTGCCTCTTCACTTTCCTGACTGTTTCTTTTGAAGTACAGAAACTTCTCAATTTGATGCAATCCCAAATGTTAATTTTGGTTTTTACTGCCTGTGTTCCTGGGGTCTTTTCCAAGAAGTCTTTGCCTGTACCTATATCTTGCAGGGTTTCTCCAATGCTCTCTAATAATTTGATGGTTTCAGGTCGTAGATTTAAGTCTTTAATCCATGTTGAGTGAATTTTTGTGTAAGGTGAAAGGTATGCATCTTGCTTCAAGCTTCTGCACGTGGAAATCCAATTTTCCCAGCACCATTTATTGAATAGACTGTCCTTATTCCAGGGATTGGATTGGGATCTTTGGTCAAATATAAGTTGGCTGTAGATGTTTGGATTGATTTCTGGTGTTTCTATTCTGTTCCATTGGTCTATCCATCTGTTTCTGTACCAGTACCATGCTGTTTTGATTACAACTGCCCTGTAGTATGTCCTGAAATCTGGTATTGTGATGCCTCCGGCTTTGTTTTTGTTGTACAGGATTGCTTTGGCTATTCGAGGTCTTCTGTGTCTCCATATGAATTTCAGCATCATTTTTTCCAGATCTGAGAAGAAGGTCTTTGGTATCTTGATTGGCTGATTGGGTTAAAGAACAAAACCCATCCTTTTGCTGCTTACAAGAAACACACCTTTCCAACAAAGATGCATACAGACTGAAGGTGAAAGGCTGGAAAAATATATACCATGCCAACAGAAATGAAAGAAGAGCGGGCGTAGCCGTCTTAATATCGGACAACATAAACTTTACCACAAAAACTGTTAGGAGAGACAAAGAGGGGCACTATATAATGATTAAGGGATCCATTCAACAGGAAGATATAACGATTATCAATGTATATGCACCTAGTTACAGGGCACCGGTTTATTTAAAAGACTTGTTAAGGGACTTAAAGGGAGACTTAGACACCAATACAATAGTACTGGGGGATTTCAATACTCCACTCTCAGAGATAGACAGATCAACAGGACAGAAGATCAACAAGGAGACAGTAGATTTAAATGACACTACAGCCCAAATGGATCTAACAGATATCTACAGAACAGTTCACCCTACCTCTAAGGACTTTACATTCTTCTCAGCAGTACATGGAACCTTCTCTAGGATTGACCACATACTAGGCCATAAAGCAAGTCTCAGCAAATTCAAAAGAATTAGAATCATACCATGCAGCTTCTCAGACCACAAAGGAATGAAATTGGAAATTAGCAACTCGGGAATCCCTAGAACACGTGCAAACACATGGAGGTTGAACAACATGCTCCTGAATGAACAATGGGTCATAGAAGAAATTAAAAGAGAAATAAAAAATTTTCTGGAAGTAAATGAGGATAACAGCACAACATACCAAAACCTCTGGGATACAACAAAAGCAGTGTTAAGAGTGTTAAGAGGAAAGTTTATTTCAATAGGTGCCTACATCAAGAAATTGGAAAGGCACCAAATAGATGAGCTTTCAAGTCATCTCAAGGATCTAGAAAATCTGCAGCAAACCAAACCCAAACCCAGTAGGAGAAGAGAAATAATTAAAATCAAAGAAGAAATCAACAGGATTGAATCCAAAAAAACATTACAAAAAATCAGCCAAACAAGGAGCTGGTTTTTTGAAAAAATAAACAAAATTGACACCCCATTGGCCCAACTAACTAAAAAAAGAAAAGACCCAAATCAATAGGATCAGAGATGAAAAGGGGAACGTAACAACAGACGCCACAGAATTCTCTCAATAGATGCAGAGAAAGCATTTGATAAAATACAACTCCCTTTCATGATGAAAACTCTAAGCAAACTGGGTATGGAAGGAACATTCCTCAATACAATCAAAGCAATATATGAAAAACCCACGGCCAACATCCTATTGAAAGAGAATCATATGGTTTTTCTTCTGCAGTCTGTTAATGTAGTGTATTACATTGATTGTTTTGCGAACGTTGAACCATCCCTGCATACCGGGGATAAATCCCACTTGGTCTGGGTGGATGATCTTTCTGATGTGTTGTTGCATTCTATTGGCCAGAATTTTATTGAGTATTTTTGCATCTATGTTCATCAGGGATATTGGTCTGTAATTCTCTTTCAATGTTGCGTCTCTTTCTGGCTTAGGAATTAAGGTGATGGTGGCTTCATAGAAAGAATTTGGGAGGATTCCCTCTTTTTCGATTGCTCTGAATAGTTTGAGAAGAATTGGAGTTAGTTCTTCTCTAAATGTCTGGTAGAACTCAGCAGTGAATCCATCTGGCCCTGGGCTTTTCTTTGTTGGGAGGGCCTTTATTACTGTTTCAATTTCTGTGTCAGTTATGGGTCTGTTTAGGTTTTCTATGTCTTCCTGGTTCAATTTAGGTAGGTTGCATGTGTCCAAGAATCTGTCCATTTCTGATAGATTTCCCTGTTTGCTGGCATACAAGTCCTTGTAGTAATTTCTGATGATTCTTTTTATTTCTGAGGTTTTTGTCTTACCTCCCGTTCGTTCCCGCGCTGGGGAGATTCTGCAGCTCGGCTCCCGTGGTTGGGTTTCCACGCGGTGGGCTCCCTGTAGGTCCTCTGTGTCACATCCACCAGATCCGGAAGTGTTTCTTCTGCAGTTTTTTTCTTGAGTCTTTTCCTGAGGCTACAGTAATTCCACTTTTATGAAACTTTATTTTCCCAAACTACGGCGCATGTCCTCACTATCCGCCTCTTTGCTCCACCCCTTTTAGGAGTGTATGTACTCTTATCAGGTAAAAAAATTTTTAAATAAAAAACTGTAATAAGAGACATAGAAAGTCATTATGTATTGAAATAAAGATAAGTTCATCAAGAAGGTACAATAATTATAAGCATACAGCATATGACACTAGATCACCCAAATATATAAATATTATTAGACTTATAGGGAGAGATTCAAATGCCATAATAGTTAGGTACTTTAACACTTCACTTTTACCAATGTGCAGATCATTCAGACAGAAAATCAACAAAGTCACATCAGAGTTTTAACCATATTATAGAGAAATTGGACCTATAAGACAGTATAGAACATTTCATCCAACAGTTATAGCATGTGTATTCTTATCATCAACACATTGAGCATTCTCCAGAATAGACCATATGTCAGAACATAAATCAAGTCTCAATAAGTTTTTACACAGCTACTTATTAATTTGCATGAACTTAAAAGTCAGGGAACAGGGAGAAAGAGAAAGATCTTTCATCTCCCAGTTCATTCCCTAAATGCCTGCAACAGCCAGGCTTGGATCAGGTTGGCACCAGGATGGAGGTAGGGGATGGAGCACTTAGGCCATCACCTGCTGTCTCTCAGAATGCATGGGCAAGAAGCTGGATCTGAAGCTATCAGGTAAAGCCACTGCCTGCAGTGCCAGCATCCCACATGGGCACCAGTTCACTTCCTGGCTGCTCCACTTCCTATCCAGCTTTCTGCTATGGCTTGGAAAGGCAAGAGAAGATGACCCATGTCCTTGGGCCCTGGCACCTGCGTGGGAGACTAGGAGGAAGCTCCTGGCTCTTGGCTTCGGTCTGTCTCTCTGCCTCTCCTTCTCTCTCTGTGTAACTCTGACTTTCAAATAAATAAATAAATCTTTTAAAAAAAAAAACCTATTTTGATTGAAGCAAATTATGATAATCCTCTGCCTGTGACACCAGCACCCCTTATGGGAACAGTTCCAGTCATGGCTGCTCAGTTTCTGATCCAGCTCCCAGCTAATCAGTCTGGAAAAGCAGCAGGAGGTGGCCCAAATTCTTGGGCCCCTGCACCCATGGGAGTGACCCAGATACTGTCCTAGCTTTGGTCTGGCCCAGCCCCAGCCATTGCAGCCATCTGGGGAGTGAACCAGCAGATGGAACACCTCTCTCTCTCTAACTCTGTCTTTCAAGATAAATAAAAATAAATCTTAAAAAAATCTTTAACAAAAACAAATGAATAAAATAAATAGGCCAACAATCAGTGACACATTGAAGTCATAATTATAAGTCTCCCACCAATGAAAATCTAGAAGTGATGGATTTATTCATGAATTCTACAAAAGATAAAGAACTAATTCCAATTCTCAAACTATGTCAAAAAATTGAAAAGGCAAGAACCGTGCCGAACTCTTCTTATAAGGCTAGCATTACTCTGATACAAAAACCAAAGACACAAAAAAACAAAAATAGAAAATTACAAACCAAAATCCTTGATTAAGGTAGATGCAAAAATTCTCAACAAAATAGTAGCAAACCAATCAAACAATATATCAAAAGATCATAAACCATGATCAGTTTGGATTTATCCCAGAGATCAGGAATGATTCAACATTTGCAAATCAATAAATGTAACACATCGACACAATGAAGAACGAAAACCATATGATCATCTCCATAGATGGAGAAAAAGTATTCAATAAAATTCATCATCACTTTCTGATAAAAAGTCTCCATAAATTACATAGGAAGAAATAAATCTCAAAGGCTATGAACAACAAAACTACAGAATATTATACTGAATGGGGAAAGCTGAAAGCATTTCCTCTAAAAACTGGAACAAGATAAGAACATTCACTTTCTCCACTCTTAATATGGTATTGGAGTCTTAACAAGAGTTATTAAGGAAGAGGAAGAAATAAAGGCCTTCCAAATAGAGTCAAACTATTCACAGATGACATGAATGTATCCATAGTAAAACCTAAATATTCCATCAGATAGCTAATAGAAATTAAAAGAAAGAGGAAGAAAGGAAGGACAAGGGAGGGTGAGAGCATGGGCAGCAGGCAGGGTAGGGTGGAAGTATAACTATGCTCCTAAATCTGCATATATGAAATACATGAACAGAAATTGATCACTTGGACTAGTGAGATGGCATTGGTACATGCCACCTTGATGGGATTGTATTGGAATCCCCTGGCACATTTCTAACTCTACCATTTGGGGCAAGTCCAATTGAGCATGTCCCAAAATGTACATCTCTTCCCTCTAAGAGTCAAAGGGATCACATAAACAAGACTAGTGTATGCTAATACTAACTGAGAGAACCAAAAAGGGAGAGAACAATGCAGCATGGGAAGTGGGATACACAGCAGACTCATAGAACAGCAGATGTCCTAAACAGCACTCTGGCCTCAGAATCAGCCCTTAAGGCATTCGGATATGGCTGAAAAGCCCATGAGAGTATTTCAGGCATGGAAAGCCAAGACACTCTGGCAAAAAACAAAAATGACCTAAATGAAAGATCTCTGCGAGTGAGATCCCAGTGGAAAGAACAGGTCATCAAAGGAGGAGGTACCTTTCTCTGAAGGGAGGAGAGAACTTCCACTTTGACTATGACCTTGTCTAAATATGATCAGTCAGTGAACTCAAAAGGCCTCCATAGCCTTGGCAACTCATGACAAGAGCCTAGGGTGATTACTGACGCCATAAACAAGAGTGTCGAATTGTTAAGTCAGCAACAGGAGTCACTGTGTACTTACTCCTCATGTGGGATCTCTGTCCTTAATGTGCTGTACATTGTGATTTAATGCTATAACTAGTACTCAAACAGTATTTTTCACTTTGTGTTTCTGTGTGGGTGCAAACTGTTGAAAGCTTTACTTAATATATGCTAAATTGATCTTCAGTATATAAAGATAATTGAAAATGAATCTTGATGTGAATAGAATTGGAGAGGGAGCGGGAAAGGAAAGGGTTGTGGGTGGGAGGGAAGTTATGGGGGGGGGGGGAAGCCATTGTAATCCATAAGCTGCACTTTGGAAATTTATGTTCATTAAATAAAAGTTTTTTTTTAAAAAAAGAAATACATGAAACTTGTTCACCTTATAAATTTAAAATTGGAAAAAATTAAAATTTCCATAAAACATGTTTTCAAAAAAAGCTATTAGAACAAATTCAATAAAGTTGAAGAATACAAAATTAACATACAAAAGGCAGTTACCTTTTTATTTACCAATAACAAACAGTCTTGCTGAAAAATAAATCAAGAAAGCAATCTCATTCATAATAGTTACCAAAAACACTTTGGAATAAATTTAACCAAAGAAGTGAAATAGTTCTATAACAAAAAATATGGAATATGATGAAGGAAATTATTATAGTTCATAAAAAATGAAAAGATGTTGCATATGTTCATGGATTGAAGACTTAACAAAATTCATATAGAACTAGACCCAGAATAACCAAACTAATCCTAAATAGATAAGGATCAGAGTTGCAAAGGGGGTTCCAAGATGGCAAAATAGAGACAGGATGATCCAAATAACACAGGCCAAATTGATAATTAAGGAGAGAAGATACACACCTGAGAGAAAGGCATGAGAAATTCGCAGCAGAAAACCCAAGAGAACAGCAGAGACTGAGCAGGTCTGCACCAAGAGAGCAAATAAGAAAGGGAAACTGTGGAGGCTCAGATTGGGGAGGGTAGCGCTGGCCCCCAGCAGACCTTGTGAGATAGGAATCCATAGGTCTACGGAGCTGCAGAGAGCAGCAGGAAGGAGAGCTTGGTGAACTGCTTTTGAAGTTCCATGCAGAGGGGTTGGGGGGGATACAGAGGAACAAATAGAGAGGTCAAGCACTCCCTGCCCACTTCCCCCATCTTAACTTGCAGCTGGCTGGAAGAAACCATTTTGCCCCTTTGTTTCTGTTTATACTTCTGGACGCAAGCAGGGGACTGCCACCCTTGTCTCCCATGCATGAGTCCATCAAAAGCAGGGGTCACTTCACCTCACCCACCACCCAAGAACAAGAACCACAACAATTCAGAAGAATTCCTTCACCCACCATGCAGGCTGTACAGCTAAGAGAAGTCCTATTGGAAGCTCATACCCACCCCTACCACCACTGAGAAGTGGGCAGTAGGTGGGGCTCTGCAAACCCACTTGCAATGCACAGACCCATAGCAGCTCATTACAGAGAGAACCATCCCCACAGGAAAGTCTCCACAGATTATAGGTGCAGTTTGTTAAGCAGGGAGATCTAGAGCTGAACACACCAGGGACTAACACTGGGATATCTCACAACTGTAAGGAAAAAGGAGGGTCACACCAACAGAAGAGAACAACCTCCTCCAACCAAATAACCAGAGGAGAACTACAAAGCCCCATGGGGGCCTTACCTTGGGTACCTGCTCCACCCTGGAATACTGAACAGAACACCCAGGCCACATCCAGCACACACATCTTGGTAATCACTGAAAGTACAGACATCCCACTAAACCACAAAGACACAAACAAAGAGAAAGCAACCAGACCAAAAAAATACACAAATGCTGAAAAACAAAGGAAAGCCCCTAAATAAGAATAATGAAGACACTATGAGCCCCCACAAAAAATACTACAACACTTCAATAGAAGGTGAAGATGAAGAGATTGAGGATATGCCAGAAATAGAATTCAGAAAAGTATTCATCAGATTACTTAGAAGCAATCAGAAGGTAATTTACAAACTAAATGAAAAAATTTCCCATGAAACTGAGATATTAAAGAGAAGTCAGAATGAAATACTAGAAATGAAGAATTCAATAGATCAAATAAAAATGCAGTGGAAAGCTTTAACAACAGAAAGTTGACAGAAAAGAAAAATTTCTGCAAATTTTACAGCCAGACCCCCCCCAAAAAAAAAGAAATTAGAAAACTAAAAGACACTGTTGGAGATCTATAAGATACTATCAAAGGACTGAATAAATGGATCCTACGAGTTCCAGGAGGCATGGAAAGACAGAAAGGATTAAAAGACCCTCCCAACCAAGAAAAGCCCAGGACTTGATGGCTTCACTGCTGAATTCTACCAAACATTTAAAGAAGAAATAATTCCCATTCTTCTCAAGCTATTCAAAACCATCAAAAGAAAGGTAATCCTCCCAAATTCTTTCTAAGAAGCCAACATCACTTTAATTCCTAAACCTGGAAACCATATAACAGAGTAAGAGAACTACAGACCAATCTCTCTGATGGAATAAATTTAACCAAGGATGTCAAAGATCTCTACAATGAGAATTACAAAACACTAAAGAAAGAAATAGAAGATATCACAAAATGGAAAAATCTTCCATGTTCATGGATTGAAAGAATCAATATCATCAAAATGTCCATACTACTGAAAGAAATTTACAGATGCAATGTGATACCAATTAAAATACCAAAGACATTCTTCAAAGATATATAAAAAATAATGCTAAAATTCATATGGAAACACAGGAGACCCCGAATAGCTAAAGCAATCTTATACAACAAAAACAAAGTTGGAGGCATCATAATACCAAATTTCAAGACATACTTCAGGGCAGCTGTAATCAAAACAGCCTGGTACTGATACAAAAGCAGATGAATAGACCATTGGAACAGAATAGAAACACCCGAAATCAATCCATATATCTATAACAACTAATCTTCAACAAAGGACCTAAAATCAACCCCTGAAGCAAGAGCAGTCTCTTCAACAAATGGTGATTGGAAAACTGGATCTCCACATGCAGAAGCATAAAGCAAGCTCTTTACCTGACACTTTCACCAAAATAACTCAAAATGGACTAGAGACTTAAATCCATGACCCAACACTGTCAAATCATTAGAGAACATTGGGGAAACCCTACAAGATATTGGTGTAGACAAACAGTTCCTGGAATAGACCCCAGAGGCATGGGCAACCAAAGCCAAAATAGACAAATGGGATTATATCAAATTGAGAAGCTTCTGAACTGCAAAAGAAACAATCAGCAAAGTGAAGAGACAACCAACAGAATGGGAGAAAATATTTGCAAACTATACAAGTGATAAAGATTTAATAACCAGGGGCCGGTGCCATGGCTTACTTGGTTAATCCTCTGCCTGTGGTGCCGGCATCCCATATGGGCACCAGGTTCTAGCCTCGGTTGCTCCTCTTCCAGTCCAGCTCTCCGCTGTGGCCTGGGGAGGCAGTGGCGGATGACCCAAGTGCACCCGCACAGGAAACCAGGAAGAAGCACCTGGCTCCTGGCTTCAGATCGGCATAGCTCCAGCTATAGCAGCCATTTCAGGGGTGAACCAACGGAAGGAAGACCTGTCTCTCTCACTGTCTAACTCTGTCAAATAAAAATATTTTTTTAAAAAATTTAATAACCAGAATGTATAGAGAGATCAAGAAACTCAAAAATAACAAAACAATCTGGTTAAGAAATGGGCAAAGGGCTTAAACAGACATTTATCAGAAGAGGAAATCCAAATGGCCACTAGACACATGAAAAAATGCTCAGGATCACTAGGCACCAGAAAATGCAGATCAAAACCACAATGACGTTTCACCTCAGCTCAGTTAGAATGCCTTTCATACAGAAATCAACAAACAACAAATACTGGCGAGGATGTGGGGAAAAAGGACCCTATTTCACTGTTGGTGGGAATGTAAACTGGTAAAGCCACTATAGAAGACAGTGTGGAGATTCCTCAGAAACCTGAATATAGCCCTACCATATGACTTAGCCATCCCACTCCTGGGAATCTACCCAAGGGAAATGAAATCAGCATATGAAAGAGTTGTCTGTACCTCCATGTTTATCACAGTTCAATTCACAATAGCAAAGACATGGAATCAACCCAAATGCCTATCAACTGAAGACTGGATAAAGAAATTATGGGATATGTATACCCTAGAATACTATACAGCAGTAAAAAAGGAGGAGGAGGAGGAGGAAAAAGAAGAGGAAGAGGAAGAGGAAGAGGAGGAGGAGGAAGGAGGAGGAAGGAGGAGGAGCAGGAGGAAGAGAAGGAGAAGGAGAAGGAGAAGAAGAAGAAGAAGAAAGTAGTCTGGTCATTTGCAACAAAATGGATGAAACTGGAAAACATCATACTTAGTGAAATAAGCCAGTCTCAAAGGAACAAATTCTATGTTCTTCCTGACCTGAGATAACCAATAGATCACCTAAAAGGCAACATATAGAAATGAAATAGACACTATGAGAAGCAATGTTTTTTAAACAGCCCTCCTCCTGACTGTTGAGGAATAGCTCTTTATTCTATACTTTTGCTTATCTTTTCCTTTATAATATTTTCTTTATCTTTTTCTCTTTCATACAAATCATTGAACTCTATACTAAACATAGAGTTAATCACATATGTATAAAGTTAATTAAAAATAGATCTTAGTAAAGAATAAAAGTGAGAATAAGAAAGGGAAAAGGAAGGGGGGGGTGGGAGGCAGGCACAATGGAAAGAATTACCTAGACCTTAAAGCAATAATCATGAAATATATGAAGTGAGTAACTGCAAAGCAGTATACTCCTACATACTTCCCTACAGACTCACTTCTAAAGGTACAGATAAACAAATTGCAATAGGACCCCAAAAATCCCTTAAGTTGGCTGACAAAAATAGCAGCTTATGTGTTATAAAGACCAAATATAGAGGATTAAGTGGTAAAAACAACCATATAGATAGGATCAAGTGATCATATAAATGGGACTAAGTGTATGCAAATAATAATAAACAGAATTAAAAAGGAGTGAAGGTGATCCCTTTAACTCTTAGGCCTATCAGAGCCATCAATTGTGAACTGAAATTGATCACTTGGACTAGTGAGATGGCATTGGTACATGCCACCTTGATGGGATTGTATTGGAATCCCCTGGCACATTTCTAACTCCATCATTTGGGGCAAGTCCGATTGAGCATGTCCCAAATTGTACATCTCCTCCCTCTCTTTTTCCACTTTTATATTTAACAGGGATCACTTTTCAGTTAAAATTTAAACACCTAAGAATAATTGTGTGTTAATTACAGAGTTCAACCACTAGTACTAGAACAACAACAACAACAAAAAAATACTAAAAAGGATAAAGTATTACATTGTACATCTAGAGTCAGGACAAGAGCTTATCAGCAAACAAGACAAATGTCCGCTAATACTAACTGATAGAATCAAAAAGGAAGAGAAGGATCCAACATGGGAAGCGGGATACACAGCAGACTCATAGAATGGCAGACGTCCTAAACAACACTCTGGCCTCAGAATCAGCCCTTAAGTCATTCGGATCTGGCTGAAGAGCCCATGAGAGTATTTTAGGCATGGAAAGCCAAGACACCATGGAAAAGAAAAAAAGAAGAAGAAGACCTAAATGAAAGATCTCTGCGAGGAAGATCCCAGTGGAAAGAACGGGGCCATCAAAGAAGGAGGTACCTTTCTCTGAAGGGAGGAGAGAACTTCCACTTTGACTATGACCCTATCGGAATAAGATCAAAGTCAGCGAACTCTAAAGGCTTCCATAGCCCTGGCAACTCATGACTAGAGCCTAGGGAGATTACTGACGCCATAAACAAGAGTGTCAAATTGTTAAGTCAGCAACAGGAGTCAGTGTACTTACATCTCATGTGGGATCTGTCCTTAATGTGTTGTCTAATGTGAAGTGATGCTATAACTAGTACTGAAACAGTATTTTTACACTTTGTGTTTCTGCGTGGGTACAAACTGATGAGATCTTTACTAATTATATACTGAATCGATCTTCTGTATATAAAGATAATTGGAAATGAAAAAAAAAACCTGTTGTTAAATTGGAAATGGCATAGAAAATTAATTAATTTTTAAAAAAATATATTATGTAGGATCTCTGTCTTTAATGTGCTGTACACTGTTATTTAATGCTATAACTAGTACTCCAACGGTATTTTTTCACTTTGTGTTGCTATATGGGGGCAAACTGTTGAAATATTTACCTAATATATACTAAACTGATCTTCTGTATATAAAGAGAATTGAAAATGAATCTTGATGTGAATGGAAGGGGAGAGGGAGCAGGAAAGGGGAGGGTTGCGGGTGGGAGGGAAGTTATGGGAGGGGGGAAGCCATTGTAACCCATAAGCTGTACTTTGGAAATTTATATTCATTAAATAAAAGTTTAATAAATGATAAAAAAAAAAGGAGTGAAGGCCCCAACATGGGAGGCAGTCCATACAGCTGTCTCAGAATGACAATCGCTTTGAGTACCCTCAACCTCAAAATCTGCCCTTGAGGCACTCTGGTCTGGCTGGAAAGCCCAGGAGGAGCATATCAGGCATGGAAAGCCAAGACATTCCAGCAAAAATGTCCTACATAAAGGACCCCTGTGGCAGAGACCCCAGTGGGAAGAAGGAGTCACCAAAGAAGAATGTACTTTTCTCTGAAGGGAGGAGAGAACTTCGACTTTTCTTATGGTCTTGTCAAGCTAGTGGATCCAAAAGTCTTCTATAGCTGAGACAGATCATGTCAAGAGCCTTAGGTGATTAATGATGTCATACATAAGAGTGGCATTTGATAAACAAGAGCCACTGTGCACTAACTTCCCATGCAGTAAGTCTGTTCCCAAAGAGCTGTATCATGAAACTTAATAGTACAACTTGTTATCAAGAATCACTCCCTATCGCTTCTCAGCCTTTTGGCTAAGATCAAGTGTAAGAATCACTCCCTTTTAGTTATTAAAAGGAGGATATTAATATGTCTCATAAGTAATAGTTATGCCTAGAGCTCACGAATGATGTATTATCCTTGTATTCTTCTTCGAAGACAAGTAAGTTGCTAAGCAATAACATAGATCAGCTCTTGTATAGACTGTTGAGAAACACTTCTCTTAGTTTTCCTTATTCCATACATTCATTTTTGTTTTCTTTCTTCTTACGTTTCTTTCTAAGATAAAACAGGAGAGGGAGCAGGAAGGTGGGGGAGAATGGGTGGGAGAGCAGATATGCTGGAAAGAATTACTATGTACATAATGATGTATTTATGAGATACACACAAATTAAAAGTAAATTAATTAAAAAATAAATAAAACAGTGGTAGGTATCACAGTACGTGATGACAAAGCATGCTACAAAGCTATAGTAACCAAAATTGTATGACACTGGCATGGAAACTAAAATATGAACAAATAGAACACAATAGACTACATAGAAATTAATTCACATACACATATCCAACTTATTTTTGACAAAGGTGTCAAAAACATGTTGGATAAAGCATAGTCTCTTTATAAATGGTGCTGGAAATTGTATATTCATACATAGAAGAATGAAAGTAGAACTCTATCCTCTCAACACATATAAAAATCAACTGTTAATGGGTCAAAGACCTAAATGTATGACCTGAAATTAATAGAAGAAAACATAAGGGAAACACTTCAAGACATGGGTGGAGGCAAAGATTTTTTTTGGAAAAGACCCCAAAAGCACAGGCAACAAACACAGAAAAAAAAATAGACAAATGGGATTATATCAAACCAGAAATCTTCTGCCAAGCAAAGGAAACAAGAAAGACTGTGAAGAAACAATGTACAGAACAAAAGAAAGTTTTTGTGAATTATCCAACAGAGATTAATATCCATATATATATATGTATATATAATTTCTTGGGTTTTTTGTTTTTTCAATTTTTATAAGGTAAACAAATTTCATGTATTTCACATATACAGATTTAGGAGCACAGTGATACCTCCCACTGTATCGTCCCTCCCAATCAGATTCCCACATTCCTTCCTCCTTTCTTTCTTTTCCTTTCCAAATATATAAAGAATGCAAATAATTCAATAGCAAAATACTAAATAATTCAAATAAAAATAGACCAATTTCTCAGAATAAATATAAGTGACAAGTATTACAAGATGCCAGTATTATATCCTGACACATATATACAATAGGAAGGTCAAACCAAGGTAATTAGCATTTCTGCTTTTTAAAAATTTTTCATTTCTCTGTGTTGGGAAACTTTAATTCTTCTATTTGTTTTGATATAGAAATAGACTATAGTTCGCTTGCTACAGAATAGAACAAATTTTTCTAACTATATTTTGCAACCTCTTCCTATCCCCAGTTCTCCTTATTTGTCCTCTAGAGCTCACTATTCTATTCTTTACTTTATGAAATACACTTTTTTAGATTTCACAAATGAATGAGAGCACAATGTTTCTGTTTTATCTGTGCCTGGCTTATTTCACTTAATATAATATATTCCAGTCCCAATCATATTGCCACTGAAGACAGGATTTCTTTCTTTTAATGACTGAATAATATTCCATTGTATATATACCACATTTTAAGAAAAATTATTCATCTATCAATGGACACCATGGTTTATTATATATCTTGAATAGTGATATAATAAACATGGGCATACTGGCATCTCATTGATATCTTGATTTCATTTATTTATTTATTATTTTCATATCTATCTCCAGTAGTATAATTTAGTATACTTTTTGCAGAGGCTACTCTGAGGAACTTCCATACTGTTTTGTGAAATGGCTGTCCTAATTTACTTTCCCACCACCAACTGTGTGTAAGAATTGTCCTTTTTCTGAATCTTTACCAGCATTGGTTAATATAATACTGTACCCCATAAATAAGTACAAATATTATGTGTTATTAAAATTTTTAAAAAGTAAAAGAGTAAGGTAAAGCCTAGTGATATAGACTAAGCTACAGAAAGTTATCCAGAAGATCTAGCTATAACTGATGAAAATAACTACACCAACCAACAGAATTGCAATGGAAATGCAGCTGTCTTAATTTGGAAGTTGCTATCTAGTTCTCCAGAGCTGAAAAATCAAGTCAATGCCTGGCTACAAAGCTTTCAATGATGGGCTCTCTCTCTTGCTAGGGGCTAAGGCAGCTGATGACTTTAAGCTGAAGCCAATTCCAAAAATCACAGTCTAGAACTAAATATGCTCTACCTGTGCCCCATAAATGAGCCTGGATGACAACACATCTGTTTACAATATGGTTTACAGAATAGTGAAGCCTACTGTTGAAAACTAATGCTCAATAAAAAGATTCCTTTCAAAATATTACTGACCATGGACAGTGCACCTGATCACCCAAGATGTATTGTGAAATTAATGTTGCTTGCATGCCTGGTAACACAAGATACGTTTAATCAAGAAGTAATTTTGACTTTCAAGTCCTGTTCAAGAAACACGTTTGCAAGGCAGCAGCTAACACAAATAGTGATTCCTCTGATGGAGCTGGGCAACTTTCTGTAAAAGAGTTAGAATTCTCTAGTTAGAATAGGGATGATTCAAATGAGGAGGTCAAAACACCAACATTAACAGGCACTTGGAAGAAGTTGATTGCAACCCTCAGGAATGCCATTGAGGGGTTCAAGACTTCAGTCAAGGAAGTAACTGCAGATGGAAATAGCAGGAGAAGCTGTGACCGAATTGCTAAAAGCTCATGACCAAATTCCAGTGGATGAGGAAATGCTTCTTATAGATAAGCATAGAAAGTGGTTTCTTAAGATGTACCTACTCTGGTGAAGATATTTTGACTATTACTGAAATGAAAAAACACTTTTTAAATAGTACATGAACTTAGTTGACAAAGCAGTGCAGGATTTGAGAGGAATAACTCCAATTTGTAAAGTTCTATAGGTAAAATGCTATCAAACAGCATTGCATGGTATAGAGAAATTTTGTGAAAGGAAAGGTCAGTGGAAGCAGCAAACTTCATTGTTGCCTGATTTTAAGAAATTGCCACAACCACCACAGTGTTTAGCAATCATCCCCCTGGTCAGTCGGCAGCCATCAACACTGAAGCAAGACCACACACAAGTAAAGAGACTACAACTCAAGGAGCAAGCATTTTAGCCTTGCATTTATATATTGCACCCCACAATGGAACCCCTGAGTTCAATTCCCACATCAAGTTGCTAACTCCAGATTCCTGCAAATGCTGACCATGGGAAGCAGCAATGATAGCTCAAATAACTAGGTTCCTGACACCTATGTGGGAGACTTGAATTTAATTTACTTAAGGTGAACAGATTTCATGTATTTCATATATACTGATTTAAGAGCATAGTGATACTGCCCACCCTACCCTCCATCCCACACATGCTCCCACCCTCCATCCTCCTTCCTTTCTTATTCTTTCTTTTAATTATTCTAAGATTTATTTATTTACTTGAAAGGCAGAGTGACAGAGAGGCAGAGGAAGAGAGAGTTTTCCACCTGCTGGTTCACTCCCTAAATGGCCGCAACAGCCAGAGCTGGGCCAATCCAAAGCTAGGAGCCAGGTCTCCCACCAGGGTACAGGGACCCAAGGACTTGGCCATCTTCTACTGCTTTTCCAGGCCATGGCAGAGAGCTGGATCAGAAGTGGAACAGCCAGGTCTCCAACTGGCACCCATATGGTATGCCAGCACTGCAGGCAGCAGCTTTACCTGCTATGCCGCAGCACGGGCCCCTCTTTTAATTTTTACAATGACATACTTTCAGTTTATTTTATAATCTTCAGCTTAACCCTCCACTAAGTAAAGAGTTCAACAAATAATAAGAAGAACAAAAACACTGTTCCTCAACAATAGAGACAAGGGCTGTGAGACTTGGATTTCACTCCTGGCTCCCAGATTCAGCCCTGGCCCAACCTTGGCTGCTGCAGACATTTTAGGAGTGAACCAGCACATGGAATCTGTCCTTTGCTTCTTTCTGCCTCAAAAATAAATAGAAAACATTTAAAAATATATCACAACTCTCTAAAGGCTCAAATAATCATTAATATTTTTAACAAAATATTTTGAATTTTGCATGTGCATTTTTTAAAACATAATGTTATTTCACACTTAACAGACTATAGTATAGTATAAATATAACTTATAAATACACTGAGACACAAAACCTTCATGTGACTCACTTTATGCAATATTTATTGCAGTGGTCTAGAAATGAACCCACAATATCTTAAGGTGTAATTGTGCACATCTATACTCACTTTTGTGAAACCATAAAATATGTTACTTGTATATGTACATAATATAAAATTATTATATATAACATGTGTATATGTGATATATTTTTTTAACTTTTATTTAATAAATATAAATTTCCAAAGTACAACTTTTGGATTATAGCGGCTTTTTCCCCAAAAAACCTTCCTCCCACCCGCAACCATTCCATCTCCTATCCGTCTCCCATCCCACTCTTCATCAAGATTCATTTTCAATTATCTTTATATACAGAAGATCAATTTAGTATATACTAAATACCACCACAAGGCGGCGCCACAGCTCAATAGGCTAATCCTCCGCCTTGCGGCACTGGCACAGGGGGTTCTAGTCCCGGTCGGGGCGCCTGATTCTGTCCCGGTTGCCCCTCTTCCAGGCCAGCTCTCTGCTGTGGCCTGGGAGTGCAGTGGAGGATGGCCCAAGTGCTTGGGGCCTGCACCCGCATGGGAGACCAGGATAAGCACCTGGCTTCTACCTTCGGATCAGTGCGGTGCACCGGCTGCAGCGTGCTGGCCACAGCAGCCATTGGAGGGTGAACCAATGGCAAAGGAAGACCTTTCTCTCTGTCTCTCTCTCTCTCACTGTCCACTCTGCCTGTCACAAAAATAAATAAATAAATAAATACCATCATAAGTGTTTAGTGACAGGTAGGAGGAGAGACAAAGTGGGGTAACATAATCTAATTTTGCATAAATTAAAATGTCCAAGTTGGGAAGGGAAAGTGCAAAGTAAGTAAATTGCTTCTTTCCTGAGAATTTTTCTATCAGAATTGGCTTTATATTAAATAATCTGACCTTATTTAGACAAGGCCATAATCAAAGTGGAAGTTCTCTCCTCCCTTCAGAGAAAGTTACCTAATAATGGTGCATCTAAAAAATAATATCTGGGTGGGTATTTGGCCTAGCAGTTAAGATGTGAATTGGAAAGTCTGCATTCCACATTGGAGTGCTTAGTTTCAGTGGCTCCACTCCTGATTCCAGTTTCCTGATAACATACATCCTGGGAGGTAGCAGGTGATGGCTCCACTATTTGGGTCCCTACCACCCACATGGGATACCTGGAGTGAGTTTCCAGTTCCTGGCTTTGTCGTGGCCCACCCCAGCTGTTGCGGACAGTTGGGGAATGAACCAGTAGATGGGAGATCTCTCCCTATTTCAGTCCATCTGTCTTGGCCTCTCTGCCTCTCAACAAATAAAATGGACCAAATTTTTTTAAAAACAATTTTTTTTAACTTTTATTTAATGAATATAAATTTTCAGTGTACACCTTATGGATTACAATGGCTAAAAACAATTTTTAAAGATAGTTTTTGGTTTTTCAAATTGCGTAAAATGTGTACCATTCTCCTTCAGAGAAGGCTAAGGTCTGATCTATCAAAGAACAAAAGAAACGCAAAAATCCCAAAGTAAATGATGTCGCAGGGCACACAGGAGGCAGTGGGCTGACCACAATGACAGTTCCTTTGACTCCAGGAAATTTCACTTATTTTGAAGCCCTCTCTCACACCAACTCACAGTAAGAACAGATTTACTCAGCTGTCTAAGGAAGCTTACATTCTTTTTATAGTTCCAGTTTCAGAATCCATGACATTTCCATAGCAGGGCACCACAGGAAGACCTGTGTAGTTCAGCAACGGAAAATGAACTCCTGCTCCATCTCTGTTTCCCATGCTAGAAACTAAGTAACAAAACAGCGTCACTCACACTCTCCTCCTTGCTCTCCAAACTGCTCTCTGAGGCACCTTCAGAGGAGGCCACTCCTGGATATGGAATACCTAGAGCAGCGCCTAAGTAGAAAAACAAAAACACACGTCTCAGATCAAGTCAGATTTCAAAACCCAAGAGGGAGGGAAGGAAGTATGATTATCTTATTAGAATTGTATCTATGAAATCTGTTCCCTTAATATTAATAAAAAATTGGGGGCCAGCGCTGTGGCGCAGCAGGTAAAGCCGCTTCATGCAGTGCAAGCATCCTATATAGGTGCTGGTTCGAGTCCAGACTGCTCCATTTCTGATCCAGCTCTCTGCTATGGCCTGGAAAAGCAGCAGAAGACAGCCCAAGTCCTTGGGCCCCTGCACTCACGTGGGAGACCCAGAAGAAGCTCCTGGCTCCTGGCTTCGGATCAGCACAGCTCCAGCCATTGCGGCCAATTGGGGAGTGAACCAGCAGATGGAAGACCTCTCTCTCTCTCTCTCTCTCTCTCTCTCTCTGTCTCTCCTCTATGTGTAACTCTGACTTTCAAATACATAAATAAACCTTTAAAAAAAAATTTTAAACCGTTGCCTATAAGTCAGTTACTCTTTCATCAAAATACAGTGCATTCTAACCTCAGGACACATTTACATAGAGTCTTCCAGAATAAAAAATTATTATGATTCATTCCACGAGCATTTACTGAACATTTTCTATGTGCCAGAATCTGTGCAAGATACTAGGGAAACAAAGACAAAGTTCTTCTCCTTAAGGACCTACCTTAAGCATTCCTTAGGACCTACCTACAGCATTGGCTCTACCAGAAAGGAGAAATAGGGAAAGATTAGAAATGGCCTATGAATCGACATCTGTGGAAAGTGGACCTCATCATGTCCTTCTAATTGTTTTTGTATATATTTGAAGTTTCTTATAAAGAGGACTTGTGTCTTGTTAACTGAAAATTTAAAAAGCAACTATCAATTTATAAGAAATAGAGGAAAGGAATGTGTGACACTATGCAATCAGAAATATTTTGGTGCCGGAGCTGTGGTGTAGCAGGTAAGTCCGGCATCCCATATGGGCACTGGTTCGCCTCCTGGCTACTCCACTTCCAGTCCAGCTCTCTGCTATGGCCTGGGAAAGCAGCAGAAGATGGCCCAAGTCCTTGGGGCCCTGCACTCGCGTGGGAGACCCAGAGGGAGCTCCAGGCTCCTGGCTTTGGATTGGCGCAGCTCTGGCCGGTGTGGCCAACTAGGGAGTGAACCAGCAGATGGAAGACCTCTCTCTCTGCCTTTCCTTCTCTCTGTGTGTAATTCTTTCAAATAAATAAATAAATCTTTAAAAAAAAAAAAAGAAAATCTTTACTCTGGAAACTAAAGGACAAAGAACAAATTGTAGAGCTGGAAAGGTTCTACCTTTATAACATAAATAGTGGTCATAGCATATTGGCCTTAAAATCATTTATTAGGTCATATAGTTTTTAAAAATAGTGTCCTAATTTATATTATACTTAACAATTAAGGGTTTTTAAGTACCCACAATATAAAATAAATGAAGAATTCTTTTTCCTGAGGTTTTGAGCAAAATATAGAAACAGACAAATCTAATGTTTTTTAAATGTGAGTTAGAAAAAATGTATTTACTTAGAAGATCATCTTAAACTGTAATTTAAAAGAAAAGCAAATAAAGGTACAAAACATACCTCCTAATGTTGAAGTGTGGCCAAAAGGAACTGGAGATGACAATTCAGGGCTAGAAAAAAAATTTTGGGTTAATAAAATAATAACATGAGGGTTTATTTGAAATGTGAGGGTTGTTTCCCAAAAAGGAAAATAGTAGATCACTAAATAAGGGTTCCCAAACCAAAGAACTAAATAACAAAGTTAAAAATTTATAACTTTGTAATTCATTTATTTTACACTTATTGTTGCCTACTCAATGAAAAATCACCTCACTGAAATGTATGAGAGTACTTCAAAATGTCTGTGGAAAAATGGAAACTAAAATGAAGTTTATTTTGGTGCAAAAACAATTTGAAATCCATGCATACTTTTTCATTAAAAAATTAGTGGAAAACATAAGTTATAAAAAAATTACTAATGGATTTCAAGTTCTTTTTTGCATCAAAACAAACATTTTAATTTCATTTTCCACAAACTTTTTGAAGTGCCCTTGTATCTCACTAATTCCTGTTTCATAATCTTGTTTTCTTTCTTCTCGGTTCTTATCACTCAGTGAAATTATGTTGCTTATTTTCCTGCTTCTTTATCTCTGTCTCCAACCCTTTGATCCTCTAGAACAGTTTGGCCCAATATAGTAGTAACTAGATACACTTAGTAATTTCATTTGGGTTGGTTCCAGGTCTTAGCTATTGTGAATTGAGCTGCAATAAACATTAATGTGCAGATGGCTTTTTTATTTGCCAAATTAATTTCCTTTGGGTAAATTCCAAGGAGTGGGATGGCTGGGTTGTATGGTAGGGTTATGTTCAGGTTTCTGAGGAATCTCCAGACTGACTTCCACAGTGGCTTAACCAGTTTGCATTCCCACCAACAGTGGGTTAGTGTCCCTTTTTCCCCACATCCTCTCCAGCATCTATTGTTGGTAGATTTCTGAATGTGAGCCATTCTCACAGGGGTGAGGTGAAACCTCAATTTGGTTTGGATTTGCAATTCCCTGATTGCTAGTGATCTTGAACAATTTTTCTTGTTTAAAGGGTTATTTATTTATTTGAAAGGCAGAGTTAACAGAGAGGGAAAGATGGTGAAATATTTCCCATCCTCTGGTTCATTAACCAAATGGCTGCCTGCAGCTAGGAGCCTAGAACTCCATCTGGGTCTCCCATATGAGTGGCAGCAATCCAAGCACTTGGACCATCATCCACTATCTTCCTAGGCACATTAGCAGGGAGCTGGATCAGAAGCAGAACATCCAGGACTCAGATCAGCGCTCACATGGGATGCTTAAGTTGCAGGCTGTGGCTTAACCTGCTGCACCAAAATGCAGTCCCAGACCCTGTTTTTAAAGGAAAGAAAGGTCCTACAGGTTCATATTTCTACATATCTCAAAGGTATAAAATTAAATTATAATAATTTGGAGATATTTTATAACTTCTGTAGAAACTTCAAAAGGGGAAAGGATATTGTTCCGTGAATCTTTTCCAAAGGTGCTAGATCAGCGGCAACTATGTGATTTTTCAATTCATAGCAATTGAAAACTCTCTTCAACATCACACAAGTCAGCTTCCTAAGGTGATTTGACAACAGGCCAAAATGTCTCCCTCCCAGACATGTCCAAGTACCATAAGTCTCATCCTTGAAACCACTTCAAGTGTCCCTGCTGTCTTAAATTACTTAGAAGGGAACTCTAAGCTACCAGATAAACATGGCACACATCTTGAAGCATCAATTTTATTGGAAGATCAAAAAGGTAGAGAGTTAAATAAGAACTGATAGTAACTTAAAAGATTAACATATTAAGAATATTCATAAAGTTCATGGAAAAAGCATACTATAAAAAACTCTCCTAGCCAGCATTGTATTACAGCAGGTTAAGCTACAGCTTGTAAGGCTGGCATCCCATATAAGCACGAATTTGAGTTCCAGCTACTCCACTTTCAATCCAGCTCCCTGCTAATATGCCTGGGAAAGCCACAGAAGATGACCTGAGTATCTGGCTCCTGTCACTCACATGGGAGATCAGCACAGAGTTCTTGCCTCCAGGCTTCAGTCTGGCCCAGCCCCTGCTATTGAACCATTTGGGGAGTTAATCAGCAAATGCAACATCAAGCTCTCTCTTTCTGTGCCTATCTTCTTTCCTCCTTTCCCTCCTTTCTTTTTTTCTCTTTTTAGTTGTTTGAAAGGCAGAGAGACAGAAAGAAACAGAGCTCCCATCCACTGGCCCACTTCCTAAATGCCCATAACAGCTAAGGATAGGCTAGGCTGAAGCCAAGAACTGGGAACTCAATTCAGGTCACCAACATGGGTTGTGGGGACCCAACTACTTGAGTCATCACCTGCTCCCTCCCATGGTGAGCATTAACAGCAAAATGGAATGGGGAGTCAGAGCCAGGTATTAAACTCAGGTGTTTCAGTATGGTTAGCCAAGTGTCATAACCACTACTTTAACCTTTAGACCAAAGCCTCACCCCATATCTGGCTCATTGAACATAACATAATGACCTTGTTTAATCTATTTTGCTATAAACTTCATTGTTTTTTAATGACTAATACCCTACTGTGTATCTATATCACATTTTCTTTAACCACTCATCCATTGATGGACACTTAGGTTGAGTCCACATCTTGGCTATTACAAATAACACTGCAATGAATGTGGGAGTACATATGTCTCTTCAACCGACTGATTTCATTACCCTTGGATATAATTCAGGAGTGGGATAGCTGGATCATATGCTAGATCTACTCTTATTTTGTTGAGAAACCTCTATGCTCTTCTCTATAAGGAACTCAAAAATCTCAAAAACATCAACAAAAAAACAGACAATGAATTTAGAAATGAGCAAATGATCCAAACAGATATTTGGTAGAAAATCTGAGGAACACAGACTTAAAAATCTCACCAAAAAAGATCCTTCTGCCTTTTAAGAAAAATATTTTAAAAGAATAACATATTAAACATTATACTGGGGCCGGCGCTGTGCCTTAGTGAGTGAAGCTGCCGCCTGCAGTGCCAGCATCCTGTGTGAGTGCCAGTTCTAGTCCCGGCTGCTCCTCTTCCAATTCAGCTCTCTGCTATAGCCTTGGAAAGCAGTAGAGGATAGCCCTGGTCACTGGGCCCCTATACCCATGTGGGAGACCTGGAGGAAGCTCCTGGCTCCTGGCTTTGGATAGACCCAGCTCTGGCTATTGCAGCCATTTGAGGAGTGAGCCAGTAGATGGAAGACCTCTCTCTCTCTCTGCTTCTGCCTCACTGTAACTCTGCCTTTCAAATAAGTAAATAAATCTTTTAAAAAATTATACAAAGCCTCTCATTGGTTATTTAGAGCACATTTGCATGAATTTGCCTACTATGAGAGCTGTCATCCAAAGAATCTAAAAGAAAACAATGTCTAAAAAAGTAATTTGATGAATAGAAGGTCTGAATAATAGGAAAGCATCAAGAGGCTTCTTGTGCTGCGAGAGGTAGAGCTGAAAAATGAGATTCAGGGTCCAGTGTTATGGCATGGTGGGTTAAGCTGCTGCCTGTAATGCTGGCATCCCTTATGGGCACCAGTTCTGTTCAAGACTCGGCTGCTTCACTTCTGATCCAGCTCCCTGTTAATGGCCTGGAAAACAGCAGAGAATGGTCCAAGTGTTTGAGCCTCTACCACCCACATGGAAGACCTGGATGAAGTTCTAGGCTCCTGGCTTCAGCCTGACCCAGCCCTGGCTGTTGCATCCACTTGGAGAGTAAACCAGCAAATGGAAGCTATATCTTTCTTTCTTTCTTTCTTTCGCTCACTTGCTCGCTCGCTCCCCCTGTCTTTCCCCCCTCCCTGTCACTCTGATTTCAAATGAAATAAATATTTATAAAAAAATTGAAAATTTTTAAATGTTAAATTTTTTAAAATTTAAATTTTTCAAATAAAAAGAAAAAATGAGATTCAGATGCATTTGGAACAAACATTAACATAATTAGGCCTGAATAGGGTCTATCTGTTTTTTCACAAGGCCATACACTTCTCAAATCTTTGTGTTATGGAAGAAAAAAAATTATGTCAAAGTAGGTAAAGCTAACCTTCTAGGGTAACACAAAAATTCCACTTCCCTTTCAATGACAATACAGCAAGAATAATCACAACTGAATTTACTGAGCCTTCATCATAAGTCGAGCACTGTGCTAAGAGCTTTATTTAGTTAATTCTGGCAACCAGCTTACAAGGAGATACACTAACCTTCATTTAGACAAATGAGCACACTAATGCTAAAAAAAGGTTAAGAATTTGCTTAGGATCACACAGCTAGCCAATGGAGGAGCTGTGATATAGCTCCTGCGATGATAGACCCATTTGATTCCAGAAACTTCCCTCTTACCCACCTCAATTATCTGCTTCCTATGTGACCCATTCTCTTTAAAAGAATTCCAAATGCTCTCAATGATAGTGGCCTATGTAAACTAAACCACTGAAAAGTCAGAATGTGTAACACACCAGGAAGAGGAATGGGAAACCCATTCAAAGTTGGAGACCTGTGGAAAGCAAGCAGGGATGAAGAGCACAGCAAGGCAAAAGGGAGAAAACATAACACAGAAACCAGAATAGGATGTTGGGATAAGATGGCAGAAGAGCAAGACCACACCTGAGGTGGGTCAAACTGTCCCCCACAGCAAAGTCAAATTTAAATTAATCCAATAACTAAACAAGCATCAAAATGGAGATGTTTGCCCACTTCAGTGAAACTCAATTTCACCTAAGTTCAAAATAACACTATTGAAATGAGGGTAAATAGGAAACTCTTGCCCAACACTCCAAAACTTAATCCCTCACCATCCCACTCTCCTTTCAAGACACAAAAAAACACTTAGTAAGAATCCTTTCAAATATTCTCATTAGCTATACCTCCTGCAGGAATCCCTTAAAATATAACAGCACTGGAACACAGAAGAGCATTGAACTTGGAGACAGAAACATTACTTCATTTCTGGACCAAACCACAAATGGGAAGTTTTCAACAAGACCTTTAGTTTAATAACAACAAACAACCCCCTACTGTCTCATTTTCTCAGCTCACTCGGCATATTAGTCATTTCTTACCACTACTATCTAATTATATTGGTATAATTCAGGTGGGATTGTGAAAAAAGATGCTACGTAGCCACATGAAATATAAATTTAAAAGCATTGTAAAAGAAGTCAAGCATAACTTCATATTTAGATGACTACTTAAATGATTTTCTATAACTATTTTCAAGATTTATTTATGTATGTGAAAGGCAGAGTTACACAGAGAGACAGAGAGAGGGAGAGAGTAGAGGGACAGGGAAAGAGGGAGAGAGAGAGACCGACAGACAGCCAGACACTATCTTCAATCTGCCGATTCACTCCCCAAATAGCCACAGTGGCCAGGGCTGGGCAAGGCTAAAGCCAGAACCAGGAGCTTCATGTGGGTATCCCACGTGGATGCAGGAGTCCAGGTACTAGGGCCATCTTCCACTGCTTTCCCAGGCACATTAGCAGACAATTGGGTTAGAAGTAGATGATCTGGGATCAGTGCCCATATGGGATGCTGGTGTCACAGGCTGCAGCTTAACCCCCTATGCCACAATGCCAGCCTCATGTTTTTTTCTTGAATCTGTTATTTTAATTTGCATGTGACAGAAAAAGAACTCAAGGTAAGGACCCAAGAATCCTAGGCACTAGTCTCAAATATACCACTGACTTTGTGAATGGCTTGGGAAAATATCTTAGTTGCTCAAAGACTCAAGAGTTACTATCTAAAGCAGGACTATCTCCTTGTTCTGCCTATTTCATAATGTATTGATAAAAGATATTACCTATGATATAATGAAAAATATTAAATGTTGAGGACACAAAAAATGAACATAAACAAACCTGTGTTCATGGATTGGAAGAATCAATATTGTTAAAATGTCCAGATCACCAAAAACAATATAACTATACAATTCAACTCTCATTAAAATACTAATGACATCTTTCATAGAAGTAGAAAAAATGATACTAAAATTTGTTTGGAACAACAAAACACTCTAATGAGCCAAGTGATCATAAATTAGAAGAACAAATTAGGAGATATTACCTGACTTCAAAATACATTTCAAAGCTACAATGAATAAAATAACACGACAGGGGCAGAGTCATAGTAAGCTAAGCCTCTGCCTGCACCACTAGCATCCCATATGGATGCCATTTCGTGTCCTAGTTGTTCCTCTTCTGATCCAGCTCTCTACTATGGCCTGGGAAAGCAGTAGAAGATGGCCCAAGTGCTTGGGCCCCTGTACCCACATGGGAGACCAGGTAGAAGTTTTTGGCTCCTGGCTTCAGATCAGCCCAGCCAGCCATGCAGCTATTTGGGCAGTGAAGCAGCAGATGAAAACTTTCTGCGTCTGCCTCTGTCTGTAACTCTATCTCTTAAATAAAAAAAAAAACAAAATGTTTAACAAAAAAAGTCATTTGCATAAAAATAGACATATAGACCAATGGAACAGAAAGCCTAAGGCGCTAAGAACTTTCATTGAAGAAAGGACAATTTTTTCAATAAATGGTGCTGGGAAAATTGGATATCCACATGTAGAAGAATGAAATTGACTCTCAATTTCTATAAAGTCAACTCAACATGGTTCAAAGACTTAAATGTAAGACCTGAAACTACAAAATTAATAACAGAAAATATAGAAGGAACCAAGGATGTGGTGCAGAGGGTTAAGTCTCCGCATGTGATATGGGCATCCCATATGAGAGCTAATTTGGCTTTTTGATCCACAATGAGCATCAGCAACTACAAATGTCAGTTAACTGAGGCACCCAAACAAAGCAAAACAACACAAAAAACCAAAGAGCTGTCTTTATACTAAGAGTATCATTATAGACTTGGAAACAGTCTTGGGTAATTGGGTAGAAATTCAACTATCCATTTAGCAAATATTTAGTGAGCAAATATCTAGGGCCAGGTCTTGGACTGATTACTGAGGGTCTAACAGTAAAACCAAATGGCAGAGGGTTGAGTATCAACTGGAGCTAAGTGGAGATGCCTTCAAGATGTCTGGCTATAATGGATATAAGAGCTGGAGAAAGGCCCTTTTTTTTTTTAATTAATTTTTTTTTTTTGACAGGCAGAGTGGACAGTGAGAGAGAGAGACAGAGAGAAAGGTCTTCCTTTGCCGTTGGTTCACCCCCCAATGGCCGCCGCGGCTGGCGCGCTGCGGCCAGCACACCACACTGATCCGAAGGCAGGAGCCAGGTGCTTCTCCTGGTCTCCCATGGGGTGCAAGGCCCAAGCACTTGGGCCATCCTCCACTGCACTCCCGGGACACAGCAGAGGGCTGGCCTGGAAGAGGGGCAACCGGGACAGAATCGGTGCCCCGACCAGGACTAGAACCCGGTGTGCCAGCGCCGCAAGGCAGAGGATTAGCCTGTTGAGCCGCGGCGCCAGCGAAAGGCCCTTTTTAAAACAGGTAACAAGCCAGCGCGGTGGCTCAATAGGCTAATCCTCCGCTTGCGGCGCCGGCACACCGGGTTCTAGTCCCGGTTGAGGCGCTGGATTCTGTCCCAGTTGCCCCTCTTCCAGGCCAGCCCTCTGCTGTGTCCCGGGAGTGCAGTGGAGGATGGCCCAAGTGCTTGGGCCCTGCACCCCATGGGAGACCAGGAGAAGCACCTGGCTCCTGCCTTCAGATCGGTGCGTTGCACCAGCCACAGCAGCCATTGGAGGGTAAACCAATGGCAAAAGGAAGACCTTTCTCTCTGTCTCTCTCTCTCACTGTCCAGTCTGCCTGTCAAAAAAAAAAGAAAGAAAGAAAAACAAAACAGGTAACAGGGGAGAGACTTGGGCATGTTTAAATATTAATAGGAAGGAGTTAGTAAAAGAGGACATTGAATACTCAGGAGAAGCAGAGAAACAATGAACAGTAGAGGTCTCTAAGAGGAAAAACAGGACATAGGGTCCTAAGTACAGGTAAGAATGTTGTTAAGACACTTGGGGCCGGCGCCACGGCTCAATAGGCTAATCCTCCGCCTGGCGGTGCCGGCACACGGGGTTCTAGTCCCGGTTGGGGCACCGGATTCTATCCTGGTTGCCCCTCTTCCAGGCCAGCCCTCTGCTGTGTCCCGGGAGTGCAGTGGAGGATGGCCCAAGTGCTTGGGCCTTGCACCCCATGGGAGACCAGGAGAAGCACCTGGCTCCTGCCTGCAGATCAGCACGGTGCGCCGGCCGCAGCGCACCAACCACGGCGGCCATTGGAGGGTGAACCAACGGCAAAGGAAGACCTTTCTCTCTGTCTCTCTCTCTCACTGTCCACTCTGCCTGTCAAAAAAAAAAAAAAAAAAAAAAAAAGACACTTGGTAAATCAGTAAAGATTAAAATGGAATGTAACAAATCCTGCTTTATAAAAAACAAAAGAGGGGAATGTTAGGAAACTGGCGCGCAGTTTTAGCCAGGTGGCCACACAGCCCAGCTACCTGAGCCAGGCTCCACCCCCATCCTAATAGGATTCGCTGCTCCTGCTTCCCTGCCCGCCCTCAGGCAAAGTTTTTTTTTTTTTTTTTTTTTTGACAGGCAGAGTGGACAGTGAGAGAGAGAGAGACAGAGAGAAAGGTCTTCCTTTTGCCGTTGGTTCACCCTCCAATGGCCGCCGCGGTAGCGCGCTGCGGCCGGCGCACCGCGCTGTTCCGATGGCAGGAGCCAGGTGCTTATCCTGGTCTCCCATGGGGTGCAGAGCCCAAACACTTGGGCTATCCTCCACTGCACTCCCTGGCCACAGCAGAGAGCTGGCCTGGAAGAGGGGCAACCGGGACAGGATCGGTGCCCCGACCGGGACTAGAACCCGGTGTGCCGGCGCCGCAAGGCGGAGGATTAGCCTGTTGAGCCACGGCGCCGGCAAAGTTTTAAAAGGGCCTGTTCCTAACACGTGCTCTCTTGGCTCTGCTCCCTGCTCTCTTGGCCTCTCTTGGCTTCTCTCCTCCTCTCGTCTCTCTTCTCCCTCCTCTCTGTCTCTCTCTCTTACAGTCTCCTTCTCTTTTTCCTTTGCCGCCCCTTCACTCCGGTCTGTTGGGTGTTCCCCAATAAACCCTTTCCCTTAAAAAAAAAAAAAAGGAATGTAACAGAGTAGTTAGTGCAAGTCCTACATCAATAGATAATTATAGATTGCATAAAAGAAAACACTAGATTACAGAGAAGAACTGTGGTGCACAGAATAGTAGCCTCCCAAAGATGTTCATATCTTAATCCCAAGAACCTATGAATACGGTAGGTTAATGGCACAAGGAAATTAAGGTTGTGGGTATAATAAAGGGTGTTAATAAGCTAATCATAAAATAGGCAGAGTATCCTGGGTTATCCAAGGGGACCAATGAAATTACAAGAACCTCTAAATATTGAAGAGGGAGGCAAAAGAAAATTGGAATGAGTGAGATATTGACCAGATATTGCTAGTTCCCTCCAGCTTTATCATTACAATTACAGATTTATAGATGGTTGTAAAAGGGGCAACTGCTTTTAGGGAACAAAAGGAAATAAAATTAAAAATGCTTATTATGCTTCAGTATGTATTAAAAATACAGGTTTTGAGAGCAATGTATCTCCAGTGAGAATATTAGGAAACATTTTTTGCACAGGCATAGAAAATAAGAATATCTGGCATCCTGAACACTATTCTATTACCATGTAGGCATAATGGACACTGGAACTGTAAGAATCCATTTTAATATTTACACAGTGATAAATTTTTCCTTTTAAGAACAAACATGAAAGTCTATGTCCTTTGGGAGGGTTTCTGGACTCATTCTAGAAACTTCTATTTCAGAAGATGGATGATACTTTGTATCTGTGTTCACTTTCTTCTTGTGAGGTTATTTACTTATTAATAACCTTTCAATAGCCTGAAACAGTAGTTCCCATATGAGATGTACATTAAAATCAGCTGGGGATTTCTAAAAAATTTCCATTCTCAGACAATACTATAAATCTATTAAATAAATAACTGTGAGTGAGATATACTATAGCTGTCCTAAAACTTCCCAGATGAGCAAGGTTTTCTGTATATAAACAATTAGGCTGAGGGCACAGTGTCAACACCAATTGGTCCAGCAAAGTCACAGAAAACAAATAAACATCAGCTAAAGGCTGTCCTTGCTTAACACAGATCTCTGAAGTAGAACCCCAAGTTCAGAACACTCCATGGAAACAGACTCAATATGTAGCACAATGGAATCTCTGTTCCATCTCCTCCTGTTCCCTCTGCCTTACAACATTCTCAGAATTCTTCCAACCATTTGAAAAGGGGACAAGTACCTCAAAGGACCCTGGGATAACTTGTGTGGGGGTTCCAAGTATAGCCAAGTTCTTTCAAGATCCTTGTCATGGGGCCGGCACTGTGGCATAGTAGGTAAAGCTGCCACCAGCGTTGCCAGCATCCTGTATGGGTGCCAGTTTGAGTCCCGGCTGCTCCACTTCCTCTGCTATGGCCAGATGGCCCGAGTCCTTGGGCCCCTGCCCCGCTTGGGAGACCCAGAAGAACTCCTGGCTCCTGACTTTAGATCACCCCAGCTCCAGCCACTGAGGCCTTTTGGAGAATCACCAACAGATGGAAGACCTCTCTCTCTGTCTCTTCCTCTGCCTCTCTATAACTCTAACTTTCAAATAAATAAATAAATCTTTTTTTAAAATCCTCATCATTCCAATCCCCTATTCAAATCTCTGTTGTTATCTCATGACTAACAGAGCCTTTACCACACTTTTTGTTTATAAAAGTGTAAAAAGTACTGCAACTGATAAGAGTCATCATAATAGTTATTTCACTATTTGTTGCAATAATATCATAAGGAACCCCTGAGTTTTTCTTCTTAGTGGTGAAGACACCACACCTAAGTAGATCTAAGGGGATGTTCAGTCCCAAACCCAACTCAGACTTGGTTGTATCATCAACTGTATAAACAGGACCACAGAGAGTCCCCTTTCCTACTATTCATGTATGTTCAACTTGAAATCTAGATATGACCCGCTATCACCCACATGTTTACTTATGATTTTCTATCAATCTTGTTGTTAAGGATGTGTTTCTGGGTACTGATTCATCCACTTAGACTTTCAACCTGTCCTACCCTCCAATAATGTGAGGCAAAATTCTGACTGCGACATGAATTGCAAGCCTAGTGGTGCTTTCCTACATAATCGGCCACATGCTGGCATAATCTAGATATTTTGAGGATGGACAGAATTGGAAATCTTTATCCCTTATATATTTAAAATACCTCATTTTTTAATTTCATTTGTACTACTAGCACATTGGAACCAAAAACTACCTTAACCCTAAACCTAAAGGCCAATAGGACCAAGATCTTAGCACTGAAGCATTCATCAACGCTGTGCTCTTACTATGCTTCCAGACTAAAATCCTGGGGCTGGCGCTGTGGCGTAGCGGGTAAAGCTGCTGCCAGCATCCCAAATGGGTACCAGTTCAAGACCCAGCTGCTCGATTTTTGATCTAGCTCTCTGCTGTGGCCTGGAAAAGCAGTAGAAGATGACCCAGGTCCTTGGGCCCCTGGACCAGTGTGGGAGACCTTGAAGAAGCACTTGGCTCCTGGCTTCAAATGGGCTCAGCTCCAGCCATTGCAGCCATCTGGGGAGTGAGCCAGCAGATAGAAGTCTTTCTCACTCTCTCCCTCTCTGCCTCTCTGTAACTCTTTCAAATAAACAAATAAATCTTAAAAAAAAAAAAAGACTAAAATCCTACATAGTTAAGAAGTGATCCATGTTACCAGCCATCATCCACTATCCTCTACTAAGGTGTATCCTTTCACAACCACCTCACCATTAGCCTTCAAACGTCAACAACAGATCTTTCCATATATAAACCATTAACGTGTTTTCTTATTCAACAGAAGAATAAGTCTGCCTCCTGGTAAGGTCGAAGTAAGCAAGTATAGGTGGTGGTCTGGAAAGGGAGGTGGACTCAACATGAGAAAGAGCATTTGGGACTCACCCACAGGCCTGGTAATTGCAGGAACTGGCAAGCAAATAAAAAGACATTATTAAATTTGGGGTGAGTCCTGGAGTAGGAATGACACATCTAAGTTGCCAAACATGAATTGAGGGAAAAGGACACACTTACCTGCTTATAGTTTCCTTTGTGGAAGTCAGTTTCTAAGGAAAACAAAGTCATAAAAATTAGTGAGTTAATAACACTTACTAAGCAGCAAATAAAGCTTATTCCATGGCAAACATTAATGCCCTAACGTGGTAGAATGCATGTTACTAGTCTCTAATTCTCCATAGTTAGATACATGAAGAAAACAAGTACCAAGGAGACAAATATGCTTTCTGACTATAAGACTGTCCTGACACTCAATCACTGTGTGCTCCAGTTTTTGTGCTGTCTCTTAATGGGAACAGATTAATAGACTTTACTTGCTAATCATTCCAGAAAGGTCCACAAGTCAGAGGTTCATAGACCTTTATATTACTCTGGTATGGACTTAGTATCAAAGAATTTTGTGACCTATTATATTTATAGTAATTCTCATGCTAGAACAACATAAAAATTTGGATTAAAAAACTGATAAATCTGGCTGGCGCCGTGGCTTAACAGGCTAATCCTCTGCCTTGCGGCGCCGGCACAACAGGTTCTAGTCCCGGTTGGGGCTCCGGATTCTATCCCGGTTGCCCCTCTTCCAGGCCAGCTCTCTGCTATGGCCCAGGAGTGCAGTGGAGGATGGCCCAAGTCCTTGGGCCCTGCACCCGCATGGGAGACCAGGAGAAGCACCTGGCTCCTGGCTTCTGATCAGTGCGATGACCCGGCCACAGCGGCCATTGGAGGGTGAACCAACAGCAAAAAGGAAGACCTTTGTCTCTGTCTCTCTCTCACTATCTACTCTGCCTGTCAAAAAAAATAAATAAATAAAAAATTTTAAAAAAACCTGATAAATCTGTTTCTCCAGATTTAAGAAAAAATATAAATCATATTAAATAATCAGATTATTCCTCATGCAAATTATACTCATTCCATCTAAATTCGTGGTTTTAGTTTGAGACCAATATGATGAAATGAACACCAACTTGGATCAGAAGACCAAGCTTTAAGTGCCAGTTTTCCCTTCCACAATTTCCCCATCTGTAAAATAGAAATCCTATTTCCCTACATATCTCTAATGATATGTATAAATAACTGGCTGCTCTTCTTACTCTACAAGACTCTCCTAAAATAATCTCAGTTACTGTCATGGTTTCCATTACAACCTCAAGGCTGTGGCTCCTATAGCTATATTTATAACTGGACCATTCTTCTTTGCTTTATATTGAAATATCAAGCAACTCACATTTCACAAGGCAGCTCAAGTGAACACATTCAAAAATGAACTCATTCTCCCTGTCATATTTACAATGCTGCTTCTCTGATTTCTTGGTCTCGGTCACCCAAGCTAGAAACTAGCAGGTTTCCCAGACTATCCCTTCACTTTATCCCATTCCCATCTAATTCACCAGAGTACTACAAATCTTATTTCCCATTATGTCTTTCACCCTTCCATTTTTTATCTCATGGTATGGGTAGGACCTGCATCACCTCAGGCCTAGAGTACTGAAGCAGTATTCTACCTGGTCACTCTGCTCCAGTCTTATCCCCTGTAATCCATCCTATGGTCTGTAGAAACCATGATAACCTTTGTAAAATTCAAAACTGTCAAATCAGTACCTGTGACTTAACTTATTTACAACTCTTCAATTGATTCCTATCATCTGCAAAGTCAAATCCATACTTCTTAACCACTTCTCTCATCTGATGTATCATTTCTAGTCTACCCTACTGCTATGTTGGTCAAAGTCATTCCCTATACATATTTAGCTGTCCCCTTAGACTACAATGTCCATCTTCAACCCCTCCTCAGTTAGCTAACTTGCATGCATTATTAAGACTTAATACAGGTAACACATCACCCCAATTATCTGCTTGTTCTACTAAATAACCACTGAGAGTGTATTTCCTATGCCTTCAAATCTATGGTTATTAAAAGTTCAATATTTCAACATAACATCACAAAATTCTGTTGTTAAGGCAATACTAATTCATCACACATGTTTGCTGCTATAATAGCAGATAGCATATTATGGACTCAATTGAGACAGATAGTGCTGATAGAAATGTGTGCTTGGGGGTGTGTGTGTGTGTGTGTGTTTTCACTGAACAGCTATTCCATATTAGCTATTACTATTTATAAAATTAGTAATGTTTGAGAAGGCAGACCCAGTGGTATGGGGGAAAGAACATGGAATTGGGAATATAGATCTGAGTTTGGATTTAAGTCGTATCACATCCTGGTTTTGTGATACAAGATAAAGAATTTTACAACTCTAAGGCATATGTATTTATCAGTAAAATGGGGAATTACCACCTCTTTGTAAGGCTACTATTTATTAGATACAATATTTTAATGGACTTAAAAACAGGATCTGGTACCTGGTTGATGCTGAAGAAATTTTGGTGGATATTGTCATAACTATTGAGCAGTTAAAAATGCTACAGAAAGCACAGAATGCTTTAGCTTAAAATATGAGGTACCATAATTAAAAGTTAAGTGTAATTCAAAATACTCACAAAGCTACAAGTCTTTAAAATGTTTATAATCCTACAAAGTTTGTCTTCTGTCCACCATGTTTATCAGACCACTCTTCCTTCCCCAGTTTGTCACCATGTAGTAAGATCAACCCCACATATGACCAAAAGTTATAAGAAAACAATAGCACACCTCTACTGGAAACACAAGCTTAAAATTAGAAAGAACAGGATGCTATATTTTAAGATGCACTAACTTGCTTTGACTAGTCCTAAATAAAAATATTTAGGAGTTATTTAGTAAAACTAATTTCCTCAGAACCCCTAAAGTTTACAATGCTTATAACTACTACTTCAAATATTATTCATAAAGTTTACACATTTCAGCAAACAAGAAAGACATTGTGGCTACTGTTTCTATACTTCTATTTCAATAAATATCTACTGAATATGTACTGTATCATGGGGATGCAAAAATGGACATGTAATGACATAATTCCTACCTTTTGACTCTAACAGAGGAATTAGTCACTTTGCACAATTAATAATACCAAGCACAAGAACCATAATATTAAAAAATGAATAAAGAATTGTGGAACCTTGGGGCCAGAGCTATGGCGCAACAAGTTAATGTCCTGGCCTGAAGCGTTGGCATTCCATATGGGCGCCGGTTCTAGTCCCGGCTGCTCCACTTCCAATCCAGCTCTCTGCTATGGTCTGGGAAAGCAGTAGAAGATGGCCCAAGAACTTGGGCCCCTGCACCCACGTGGGAAACCTGGAAGAAGCTCCTGGCTCCTGGCTTCAGATTGGCGCAGCTCTGGCTGTTGCAGCCAATTGAGGAGTGAACCATTGGATGGAAAACCTCTCTCTCTTTCTCTCTCTCTCTCTCTCTCTCTCTCTGCCTCTCTTCTCTCTGTGTAACTCTGACTTTCAAATAAATAAATCTTTTTAAAAAAATAATTATGGAACCTTGAGGCATAATAGGACCTAAATTTTCTGGAACTGGATTGGTTCCTCACAAGGGAGTTTACATCTGAGTGAAGACATATAGGCCTTGAAAAAACTGACAGAATGATACAGGGAATATCAGAGAGCACAGATAATTTGTTGTGTATGTCTGAAGAGTTTCAGTTTCTTGTTGTGAATATGGTGTGCTACATGAAAAGGGGAGAGTGGGCAGGTAACATGTCTATAGGGATGCTTATTTGTGTTTTGCTAAGCGTAAATTATGTCTAAAACAAGACAAATTGGGAAATCATTCATCAGAATCCTATTTATGATTCACTAAAAATATTCAATGAACTATATCCACTATCTTAGAGTCATTGGTAACCACTCTGAATTGATACATATAACTTTGCCCAAAATATTTGACTCTTTAAGATTTATATTCTTGGCCTCAACCTTTGCTAAATATTACTTCGAAAAATTTACATTTGTAAAGAAGGTTGAAGCTGTTATCTAGGTAAACAATGTTGATTATGAAGGCCAGAACTAGGGGTAAAAGCTTAGGCCACATCCTAAGGCAGCTCACTCGGGTAGCCTAATTCAACTGAAGAGTATAACATGAGAGTTTGCCACTGCTATTTCATCTTTTAGGCCTTTGCTGTGCACATGTGTTCCTACAAAAGTCCAGCAATTCCTTCCCTTATCCTAACACTTACCTTCATGATTAAGCTTCTGTGTTCCAAAGACTGACTAAAATGTGTGCCCATTTCAAATATACTTGTGATTCCATCCTCACACAAATCCATCCAGTAACGGTATTCCTCACGTCCAGGAAGTCGATCCCAAAAAGTCCTGAAGGCTTCCCAGACAGCTTCCTGACACACTGGAAAATGGATTAAAATGGTGTTTATGAAAAGCTAGCACACTGAAGTGCTCACATCATCATGGACCGATTCATTCAGATTCCCCTGACACTCGTGTCCAGAGAGTCCTTTCTGTGGAGACATGAGAATGATGTTGTTCTGTACGCCCTATTTATACCTTTTTAGTTCTAGAGAGAATCTGTACTTACCACTCCTTTCTTTTGCAAACTGAAGTATCAGTTCTTTTTTTTATTTTTTTATTTTTATTTTTTTTTTTTGACTGGCAGAGTGGACAGTGAGAGAGAGAGACAAAGAGAAAGGTCTTCCTTTCACCCCCCAATGGCCGCTGTGGCTTGTGCGCTGCAGCCGGCGCACCACGCTGATCTGAAGGCAGGAGCCAGGTGCTTCTCCTGGTCTCCCATGCGGGTGCAGGGCCCAAGAACTTGGGCCATCGCCCACTGCACTCCAGGGCCATAGCAGAGAGCTGGACTGGAAGAGGAGCAACCAGGACAGAATCCGGCGCCCCACCTGGGACTAGAACCCAGGGTGCTAGCGCCGTAGGCAGATGATTAGCCTACTGAGCCATGGCGCCAGCCGCAGTATCAGTTCTTAATGAGTTGAGTTTTTTCCCTCCATCTCTTAAAAATCTATGTTTATGCTTCAAAAAACATACTGTATTTGAGTATACTATATATACTCAAAGTGTTTTCCTAAAAGACACTGTAATTTTAAGTTTCCTTAATATTTGAAGATGTTCTCCTGAACATTAAAACAGCTTCAAAAACCATCTTCTCAGCCTTTCAGGAAGTGTTGAGGAGATAATGGCATTTTTTAAATGGCCTGGAGTTTGTTGGCAAAATGCAGTGACATAAATGCATCATGTCTACTTCTTCAAAAACTTATCACATAACCTGGTTTGGAAATAAAAAGAGAATATTTGAAACTATCTCCCAAGCTTATACAAAGTTGAAAGTACTTTATAAAATCAGGAAGAGGACATTCAATTGAAGTTATCACTCTCAAGCTACTATATTTCAATCTGAAACCAGAAGATAATGGTGAGTCTTTTTTATATGTAAAAAAGAAAATGAAATACAGAATTTTATATCTTTGATATTTTGCCTAAATTCAGAAAAAACTCACATCCACACAAATATTTAAAGATTTATTCATAATTGCCAAAACTTGGAGGTGACAAAGAAGTCCATTAACAAACTCTGGTATACCCATATAGGAGACTATTATTCAGTGGTAAAAAGAAAGGAGCTGTCAAGCTATGAAAAGACATGGAGAGGGGCCAGCACCATGGCTCACTTGGTTAATCCTCCACCTGCGGTGCTGGCATCCCATATGGGCGCTGGGTTCTAGTCCCAGTTGCTCCTCTTCCAGTCCAGCTCTCTGCTGTGGCCCGGGAGGGCAGTAGAGGATGGCCCAAGTGCTTGGGCCCCTGCACCCACACGGGAGACCTGGCTCCTGGCTTCAGATCGGTGTAGTTCCGGCCACAGCAGCCATTTGCAAGGTGAACCAACAGAAGAAAGACCTTTCTCTCTGTCTGTCTCTCTCTCACTGTCTAACTCTGTCAAATTAAAAAAAAAAAAAAAAGACATGGAGCGGACTTAACTACATACTGCCAAGTGAAAGAAGTTAATCTGAAAAGGCTACGCATGATATGAAACCCACGACATTCTGGAAAAGGTAAAACTTTGAAGCAAAAAGATGAATGGTTGACAGGTGTTGGAGGGAGAGAGGGATGAATAGGCAGAGCACAAAGAATTTTTAAGACAGTGAAATTATTCCATATGATACTATATTGGTGGATACCTGTCATTATCTATAAGTCAAAACCCATGAAATATACAACACAAAGAATGAATGCTAATGTAAACTATGAACTGTAGTAAATAATGCTTCAATATTGTCATATTAATTATAACAAAAGCTCTGCACTAATATAAATAATGCTGTGGGTATTGAGAGCTTATACATGAACTCTTAGATTCTATCCAAATTTTGTTTAACATTTTATTTCAGAACAGATTTAAATTTACAAAACAAAAATGTAAGGTAGTAATATAAAGAGTTCTCATATCCCCTTCACCCCATTTCCACTATTTACATCTCGTATTAGTATCTTTGTCACAATTAATGAACCACACCCAACTTCCTCTACTTTTTTAATCCAAAGTATTTCATCCTTCAGATCTCTCCCAGTCTCTAATAATCAACAATTTGTGTTCAGATTGAATTTTTTTTTTATTTTTGACAGACAGAGTGGACAGTGAGAGAGAGACAGAGAGAAAGGTCTTCCTTTTGCCGTTGGTTCACCCTCCAATGGAATTATTTTTTAAGATTTATTTATTTATTTGAAAGTCAGAGTTACAGAGAGAGAGAGAGAGAGAGAGAGCAAGCTTTCATCTGCTGGTTCACTCCCCCCAAAAAAACTGCAATGGACAGGGCCAAGCCAAACTGAAGCCAGGAGTCAGGAGCTTCATCCAGGTCTCCAAGAGCCCAGAGACTTGAGCCACCTTCCACTTCTTTTCCCTAGGCATTAGCAGGGAACTGGATCAGAGTGGAGCAGTCAGGACAGGAACCAGGGCCCATATGGGATGCCTGCATCACAGGCATCTGCCTTACCTACTATGCTGCAATGCTGGCTCCTGAATTATTTTTTTTTTATTTTAGCGCCCACATATAAGGCAAATATGTGTTATTCATCTTTCTGAGTCTGGGTTATTTCACTCAACATGATGTTTATTTTGTTACAAACACTTTGAAGCCCATGGGCCCTGTTTTTTAACAATATGCATTTGTCGGGGCCGGCACTGTGGCGTAGCTGGTAAAGCCGCTGCCTGCAGTGCCATCATCCCATATGGGCACTGGTTCAAGACCAGCTGCTCCATTTCCAATCCAGCTCTCTGCTACGACCTGGGAAAGCATAAGAAAGATAGCCCAAGTCCTTGGGCCTCTGCAACCGCACGGGAGACCTGGAAGATGCTCCTGGCTTTGGATTGGCTCAGCTCCAGCTGTTGCAGCCAATTGCAGAGTGAACCATCAGATGGAAGACCTCTCTTTCTATCTCCCTCTTTCCCTCTCTCCCTCTCTCCCTCTCTTTCTCTCTCACTGCCTCTCCTCTGTGTAACTCTGACTTTCCAGTAAAAATAAAAATCTTTAAAAAGAAATTTTAAAAAATATGCATTTGTCATGACTGAATATCCCTTATACATACAAATAATCATATAGTTGGATAGATATTTAATAAGGCAAATATTTATAATAAAATGCTAATTATAGAACTAGGTGGCAAAAATATGGATGTTCATAATACTTTTCTTTGATTTTTTCATAGGTTTAAAATTTTTTATAAAAATCTTAGAAGAACAGTATTATGTACTCCAAAACATAGTTGGCAGGAAAGAGGGAGCATCCAGTAATGATTTCAGTCATACATTTCACAACGGGTCTTCTCTTGACTTCTCTCTTGGATTCACAGAATAGCACAAGGTATCCCATTATTATGCTTTGAGTTTGTCTCTTCACCTCCTACAAAAAAAGTGCTCTCAGAAGTTCAATACTTGGTCTAAAATATCTTCATCAGAAATTCAGTCTTTGAAGTTGTATTTAACCACTTTATATCTTGGAGTCTGTTAAAATGCAATTCCCAGAGTTCCAAACCCAGAATGAGAATTATCTTAAAAACAACTATTTAAAATTTATAGGAAGGCTCATAGGAACAAACAACAAATGAAGAAACATGAGTTTAGGAAAATCTATTAAGTAGGAGGGGCAGGTGCTGTGGCATACAGGATAACCTGCTGTGCTGGCTTTCCACACAGGCACCAGTTCAAGTCCCTGTTGCTCTACTTCTGATCCAGCTTCCTGCTAATAATATGCCTGGGAAGTCAGCAGAGGATGGCCCAAATACTTGGGTCCCGGCATCCATGCAAAAGACCCTAAAGAAGCTCCAAATTCCTGGCTTCATATTTGCCCAGCTCCAGCCATTACAGTCATATAGGGAGTGACTCAGTGGATGGAAGATCGCTCTCTCTCTCCCTCTCTCTGTAACTCTACCTTTCAAATAAATAAAATAAATCTATACACACAAAAAAATTGTACTCAAATGATCATAGTAACTTTTTTTGCAATCACCAATAATTGAAAACTACCTACACATAACAAATTGGGGTACATCCATAAAATTGAATATGACCTAAGAATGAAAAGTTAACCATTGATATACAAAAAATTATGAATCAATACCAAAAGAATGAAACTGAATAAAAGAACCCAGATTAAAAAAAAAAGAGTACATATTATACTTCTGTTTATACAAAAAAAGTATACAAAATGTAAATAGTGATTAAAAAGTATAGAAAATGTAGGGCCAGCACCATGACTCACTTGGCTAATCCTCCACCTGCGGTGCTGGAACCCCGGGTTCTAGTCCCGGTTGCTCCTCTTCCAGTCCAGCTCTCTGCTGTGGCCCAGGAGTGCAGTAGAGGATGGCCCAGGTCCATGGGCCCTGCACCCACATGGGAGACCAGGACGAAGTACCTGGCTCCTGGCTTCCGGTCAGCATAGCACCAGCAGTAGCAGCCATTTGGGGGATGAACCAATGGAAAAGGAAGACCTTTCTCTCTGTCTCTCTCTCTTTCTCACTGTCTAACTCTGCCTGTCAAAAACAAAAAAGTATAGAAAATGTAAATAGTGATAGAAATCAAATAAGTGGGGGCCAGTGTTACGGCACAGCTGGTTAAAAAACCACCTGTAATGCTGGCATCCCATATAAGGGCTGGTTCAAGTCTGGCTGCTTTGCTTCTGATCCAGTTCCCTGATAATGCACTTGGAAAAGCAGTGGAGGATGGTGCAAGTACTTGGGACCCTGCCACTTAAGTGGGATACCTGGATGGAGTTTCTGACACCTGGTTTTGGCCTGGCCCAGTCCCAGCCATTGTGTCCATTTGGGCAGTGAACCAGAAGATGGATAATCAATCTCTCTCTCCCTCTCTGTCTCTCTCTCTCTCTTTCCCTCTCTCTGTGACTCTTCCTTTCAAATAAATATATACATATTTAAAAAAGAAAAAGAAAGCAGATAAGTAGTTCTCTTAGTACTAGCAAAAGAAGAGGTAGTAAAGGGGGAAGAATTACCAAGGTTGCAAGGAAATGTTAAGGAGTAATTGACAAATTCTTTATTTTCATCATAGAGGTGGTTTCAAATGTAAATGCATCTGTCAAAAGTAATAAACTGTATACTTTAAATATGTGTAGCCTGTAATCTTCTGAAGGATACTCAAATGAAACTGTATTTTAAAGTATCCAACTAAGGGTCCGGCCACCATGGCTCACTTGATTAATCCTCCACATGCAGCACCGGCATCCCATATGGGCGCTGGGTTCTAGTCCTGGCTGCTCCTCTTCCAGTCCAGCTCTCTGCTGTGGCCCGGGAGGGCAGTGGAGGATGGGCCCCTGCACCCGCACGAGAGACCAGGAGGAAGCACCTGGTTCCTGGCTTCGGATCGGCGTAGTGCCGGCCGTGGCCGCCATTTGGGAGTGAACCAACAGAAGGAAGACCTTTCTCTCTGTCTCTCTCTCTCACTGTCTATAACTCTAACTGTCAAATTAAAAAAAAAAAGTATCCAACTAAATTATGATTTCTACAAGCAAAAATGGAGGAAGGAAACTACTAATTAAATTATACTCCAAGGGCCCTGTTTAATTTTAAAAATCAGCAACTTAAAGACGGCTGTTTCTTGCTTAAATGAAGAGATTTTTATATTTTTACACCAACTAGCAATTATTGCCACAAAATCTCTATGGAGAAAAAATTGAGCAAACCATCAAAAATGAATTAACTTGGTAGAAAGAGCTAGAACCCTTGTTTGAATATTGAACAGATCCCTCCTTCCAAGTATCAGATATTTTATTCTAAAATCATAATCCATGGGTAGGTGTTTAGCCAAGTGATTAAAATGCTGTTTAGGACGGCTGCTTCCCACAGCAGAGTCCCTACTTTCGCTCTTGACTCCATCTTCCCGTTAAGAAGACTCTGGGAGGCAGTGATGATGCTCAAGTAATTGGGTTCCTCCCGTCCACACGGAAGACCTAGATTGAGTTTCTGGCTCCTGGCTTCAACTCCAAAAATGCTGTGGGTATCTGGGAGTACCTATGCTTGCTTACTTGCTCGCTCGCTCGCTCGCTCTCCACCCCCTTCTCAAATTAAAAAAAAAAAAAAAATCTAAAATGTAAAAAGATACCCAAGATAAAATCAAAAGGTATAAAAGCCCTCATAAAAAAGAGCAGCTAATACACTGTATCATTTTTTTCTTTTTTTAAATTTTATTTAAGTTATATAAGTTTCATGTATTTCATATATACAGATTTAGGAACATAGTGACACTTCCTTCATTTTTCAAAGACTGATTTAAAAGGCAAAGCAACAGAGAAAGGGAGGGAGGGAGAGAGACATGGGAAGGATGCATTTTTCTATCTGCTGGCTCACTCCCCAGATGGCCACAATAGTCAGGTAAATAAATATATACTTTGGTAAATAGTCAGGGCCGAGCCAGGCAGAAGCCAAGAACCAGGAACTCAATTCAGATCTCCCACATGGGTGGAAGGGACTCAAGTACTTCAACCCTTATCTTCTGCTTCCCAGGCACATTAGCAGGGAGCTGGACTGGAAGTGGAGTAGCAGCGACTCAAACAAGGTACTCATCCCAAGCTACAGCTTAGCCCACTCTACCACAAAGCCCTACCCAATGTACCACTTTAACAAACAAAAATATATAAATATAAATATAACATCTGGTATTAAATTTCTATTTTATTTTAAAATATTTAGTGAGGTAGAGAAGAAGGAAAAGGAAGAGGAAAAAATAGGAACTCAAATGGAAGATTTCTATAACTCACTGCCTGGAAAATAGTCAAATGTTCAATTAATATTTGTTGGCTCAATGAATGAACACATGCATGGTGAACAAACCTGATTTCACAGTCATCTTGTCATCTCTCTCCACTTTAGCTTAGTAAGCTCACAACCACATTATGGTTTTTTATTGGCTGTGGAGCAGCAAATGTTAAAGTCTGAAAATCTTCCAAATATCTAAGAAATATTTTAATGATCAATTAGGCATTGTTAGTAAATATAAAAAATAGAGAATGAATTAATATAACCAAAAGATATGAGATCAAGTATCATACTGTTTTAAAACAAAATAAAACCCCAGTTGTGTTGTTTCAGTGTTCATGTGAGAAGTACCATAATTTTATACATGAAAAGTTTCATGTGTACTAACTAGAGAACAACCTACATTAATCTATGGAAGGTTTAAACTATAAAATAAACTAATTAATTTTCATGCATATAATATAATTAAACATTCAGGTGAGTATATCTTGGTAAATATATTTTATGAGATAGGTAAATTGTCACAAAGAAGTGGAAATTAATTAATTTATACAATAATATAAACTGGCATTTTTTAAATGCTCAAAAAGATTTAGAATATTTCTTCTGTTACAATAATGTAAACTATTTTCTGAAATTATTTAACACTACATTTTTAGCTTTTCCATAGGTTTAAAAAAAAAAAGGATATTTGTCTCCGTTCTAAATTATCACAAATTTTTAGTTATAATGGGATACAATGAAGGAGACAAAACAATGGTTGAATTTCATTGTGGAGCTGAACGATTTGGAGATTTTCTTACCTCGGACTTTAAAATACTTCACATGATTTGCTACTGCCTCTGTAACACTTTCCTCTGGGCATATTTTCACTCCATTAGGGAACAGAATAGATCGCCTCCTTCTGAGTAATGACCGTCTCTCAGCTTCTCTGTGGTCCAGAGGCTGTTGCTTTTCCGTTGGCAGAGCAGGGTCTGTAGACTCTTCAGATAAGAGAAAGGATAGTGCACTCTTGGGTTCCTGGATCTCGGCTAAAGTTAAGAAGGTTTTGCTATAGAGTGAAAGCGTAGCAATGCAAAATGCAATGAAGAAAAATGGACATTTGTACCACATTTGGATTTTGAAGTCAATTTTCAGATTATAGACTGGTATACATAACTAAGGAGAGGAGTGAAGCATTAAATCTTCTTCTGTTTTAATTTCCACTCCTTTAACTCAAGATTATTATCAAAATCAAGTATATATATCCAATTTTGCATAAGAAATATGAGAAAATAAGAGTTGAACCAGGAGGAAATGAAGAGAGAAAACTAAAAGTATTGGATATACTTTAAGAGTTTAAATAAAACAATATCAAAGATTAATAGTTATTCAATTATTAGAGCAATCACATAAATTAATGCTATTTTGAAGGAAATATACTACAGATACATAAAAAGATGAAAATAAATACAGATGTTTAAATACCTGTAAATGATGAAAGGTCTCCTTCAATCAGGACAAATATCAAAATACCCAGAGAAATCTTTCCAAAAAGAGAAAACATAATCATCTGGGCCAAAACCAAAGGAAAGGTGAGAGGGCAGAATCCTCAATTAAGAGTCCAATTCCTTAAAATTTCCAGTAATAAAGTATTACACAAAAGTGCTAACATTTAAAAGTTTATGTTTGAGGATGAACAACCACTCCAAAACCATCATAAATCAGTGTAAATAAAAAGAATTTCCTTCCGAAGTAGCTGTCACCTCTTTTCTGAAATAACCAGCATGCTATGAAGCAGGAGAGATAAGCTAATTAGAACAGATGGGGAGAGACAATTTCTTTAATCTAGCTAGCTAAGCTCTTTACTAACACTCTCCTTGTCTTTAGCAAGTTCATTTAAAAATAATATGCTTCATATTCAATTCGCTGAATTTTTCCAACTTTTCTGAATCTATTAGTTGAACTTGATGTGGTCCCATATTCTCTGTGCTCACTTAGGGCCTACTCATAAATTATGTAAGTAAAAAATGTTCAGACTGGCTATACCTACTGTAGTAATAAAATACATACAAAAAAAAAACTCCATACAAAACAAAATTTACTTTTGTAGTAAAGCTACTGTCTTATAAATTTCTATCTTTGGTAGAAAATTTGAAAACTTTTCAGTTGACTTTTTTCTTTATATATAAAGTGGGATGGGAATAGTAAAGCAAACTCATAGTAGAGACATCGAGAGGATTAAATTAACCAATTGACTAATTTAATCTTCACACTATTAGAATAGTGCATGGCACATGCTAAGCACTTAATACGAAAGATAATTGTGATACCTACATTGCTTGATTTACTATCAAATTTGAGGCTCCATGTATTATTTTTCTACATGAGGAAGGCTTAACCAAGAAAGATTTCCTCCAAGACCAACAGGGTCAGATAAAAATCTCTGATTCAGGACAGATGCTTTTATCAAACAAACCTAGTAGAAAGCAATTAAGTTAGTCAAAATCCCTGTGGAACCTGGGATGTACTATCAAATACCAATTAATTTACATCTTATTTTATTTTTATGTATCTCTGAAGACATTTGGGGGAAAAAGTTTTATAAAGATCAAAAGCACGTTTCTCTTGAGATTCCTTACTTGTGTTAATTAAGTCATATTCAATATTGTTTTATACTTCAGGAAAAGCTCAGGTAGTATTTTGGACTGCAGCCTTAAATAAACCATTTTTTCAGCCCTTACAAAAGCTGAAAATGAACTGATATGTGTATAGCTGCATTTGCAAAATATTAGTAAGTAAATAAGAATTTTTTTTTGACCAAACTTCATGGTATGAATGGGAGAAGGAATTAAAAATTTTTTTAGCTAAGCAAATTTTAGTCTTAAGAAAAGAGCTTCAGGATGACAATTCAGAACAAGGGAGAACTTTTAGGTAACAAGTATTGCTTGGAAATTAATACTTTTGGTGGCCTACTCCAAAAGGTGAAAAATCTTTTGAAGATCACAGTAATCTAGAAACATTTCCATGCTTATTTTGAGAAAATGCAGACTCAAATCCTGATTTTACCATGCAGTACTTGATTCCCTAAATCACCTATGCTCTCTGAGCTGGTATATTCAATGAAGAAATAAGTTGTGACAATCTATCTATGTAATAGAGTTGTCAATAAATATTAAGAAATATAAACATTCTTTATAAACTAACGTATCATGTACTAGTCATTTGTGTCAAAAGCATTCATAAAGTTTACAGAGTTAAAACTTTAGAATTTTCTTTTGTCCATGCTCTAGGCTGAAAATATATATATAACCCTAACAAGTAGAGAATTTACTCTAAAATCTTCAAAACCATTTATTATATTCCATAAAATATGGTTTATAAAATTTCAGAAACATGAACTTGGTTCATCCTCCAATGGCCGCCGCGGCCAGAGCGCTGCGGCTGGCGCACCGCGCTGATCCAAAGGCAGGAGCCAGGTGCTTCTCCTGGTCTCCCATGGGGTGCAGGGCCCAAGGACTTGGGCCATCCTCCACTGCACTCCCAGGCCATAGCAGAGAGCTGGCCTGGAAGAGGGGCAACCAGGACAGAATCCGGTGCCCCAACCGGGACTAGAACCCAGTGTGCCGGCACCGCTAGGCGGAGGATTAGCCTGTTGAGCCACGGCGCCGGCCACAGAAACATGAACTTTAAAAAAAAAAAAACTCAGCAGGGGAGCAGGTGAGCACAGTGGTTAAGATGCTGCGTGGGATGCTGGCATCCCATATTTGAGTGCCTGAGTTCAACACCCAGCTCCACTTCTGATTGCAGTTTCTTGTTACTGCATACTCTGGGAGGCACCAAATGATGGCTCCTGTCATCCTGGAGACCCAGATTGAGTTTAGGCTCCTGGCTTCAGTCTATTTTTGCAGGTATTTGGGGAGAGAAACAGCGATGGATGATCTTTATCTCTGCTCCTACCCCATTCCGCCTTTCAACTAAACTTTTAAAAATGCAAATAAAAAGTATACAACTCAATTATAAGAAAAACAAGCTCATCTGGTTTGTTTCTACATATGCTCATCATTTTATAAATCCATTTTAACTTTTTATTTGGTAATTATAATGGTTAACTACAGGATCCTTAAAAAACTGAACCAATGATAAAAAGCAGTAGGTGTTGACTGCCATATTTGTGCCATGGAAACATAAAGCAAAATTAACTCCATCTAGAAAAAGTAAGGAGGTCTATTGGAAAATAGAACATTATAGATGGGTCTTGAATGGCCCAGAAGGTATTTCTGTGGGCAGAGGTAGAGGTGTTTAGTGGGAAGAATTAACAGACAAGAAATTCCTGATCATCATCAACAAAGTAGAAAAGTACACTGTTTATACAAACATTTCCTAGAGCAGGATAGGCACGTAGAATAAATAGATTGGGATTGAAGACTAAAGATGTAAACTGAGATAAATTATAGAATATCTTAAAAATTTTACCAAGCATTTTAGATTTTTTACCTATAGAAGAAACAGATTATTTCTCTGCTGTTTAATTACTCAGAAAAAAATATTCCAGTGCTATGGCGCAGTGGTTTAAAGCACCAGCCTGTAGCACTGGCATCCCATATGGCCGCCAGTTCGAGTCCCGGCTGCTCCACTTCTGATCCAGCTCCTTGCTAATGTGCCTGGGAAAGCGGTGGAAGATAGCCCAAGTACTTGGGCCCCTGCATACACATAGGAGACCCGGAAGAGGCTCCTGGCTCTCAGCTTTAGATCAGCTCACCTCCTGCCGTTGCAGCCATTTGGGGAGTGAACCAGCTAATGGAAGATCTCTCTCTCTCTCTCTCTGTCTCTGTCTCTGTCTCTGTCTCTACCTCTCTCTGTAGTTATCTTTCAAACAAATAAATCTTTTAAAAATATATTCCTTGAGATTTATGAATGGAGATTAATTTTAGGAAATACTTCAGAATCTCACATAATGGTCTTGAACTCTGTCAAATTTAAGAAACATCCCCAAATCATAAGTATATGAGAAAAGAAACATAAAACTCTGTACTTTAGGTAACAAGTACCAGATTCCTTAATTCATTTCTAATTCCAAATTAGTTGAGGATCATTTAATTCAAGAAAAATACAGGTAATGCAAAATTTCTCCAGTTTTTGAAGAGCTTACAATCCAAGAGGGAAAACTGCATAAAAACAATATATACATACCAGTGATTAGATAAGTTTATATAAACCTATGGGGGAGCAGGAGAGGGAATGGATTATTGTGCTTCAGCAGGTGTGGGGGAATCTACACATGAGTTGGAATTCACAAGTGAAAAAGGCATCCTTGGAAGAGAGAACAACGTGTGCCAAGTTCTGCAGGTGTAGGGGTAAAATGTAACAATGCAACATTCACACTCACAGGACAACTGTCTGAAACCTGGCTCCAGGTTTATTTTGTGGAAGAATACAGAAAAGTAAACAGTGTTATCACAGTCATTCCAAATACATCTTTATCTGGAGTCTTGAATGATTTCTCCAGCACCCACAAGACTCAGTTGAAACAGAAGAGACTACCTGACTAAATGCAGAAGAAGCAAGCTCCATACACACAGAAATATGTCTTTTAACTGCCTGTGAGCAAAATTTCCACAAGGTCAAGTTCAGTTACAGGATACTACAGACAGAAGTACTTATTTGGAATGTCTAAAAATTAGAAGACATTGGAAGGATAAGGATAGAGGCTCTAAATTACAAGTCTAAATCTCTTCTTCCTCCTGATATAAAAAGATAAACTGATCTAAAGAGGCAATAAACTTCTTCTGAAACCTATATAAAGTGATTAGATACAACTTTTTTTTTTTCAGCCCAAGAATTGTGAGTTAAAAACAGTATCTTCTCTACAGATTCTTTCCTTGTCCACTAACAACCCTTTCAACATCTCTCTTCTTGGACATTCATACACACACACATACATACACACACACCTTCCAGGCTGAGCTCCCTACTGTTACCAAAGAAGTCCTTTGATTGTTCTTACCAGAGAATATTAAAAGACTCATATGCTCATAAATAACTCAGGAACAAAAGATACATGGTTCAGTGCATTGGCTGTAGCAAAATGGTTACTGATACTAACAAAATTTCCCTTGGGCAAGCACTGTAGTGTAGTGGGTCAGGCCACCACTTCAGATATCTACATCTCATATCAGAGAGCCTGAGATCTAGTCTTGCTTGTGTTTCCAACTGCTTCCTGCTAATGTACCAAGGAGGTAAGATGATGGCCCAAGTATTTGGGTTTCTGCCACTCATATGGAAGATCCACATAGAGTTCCCGGCTCCTGGCTTTGGCCTGTCTCAGCCCCAGGTTTTGTGAGCACTTGAGAAGTGAACCAGCAGATGGAAGATCTCTCTCTTTCCCTCTCTGTCACTCTGCCTTTTAGACAGAGATAGATAGATAGATAGATAGATCATTTTTTTAAAATAAATAGGTAAAAATAAACTAAAACATCACTTTGGGGATATGCAAAGGACATCATACAACTATGAATTTATTTCTAACAATGGCTGATATTTCATAAGAAAAAAATTGCACTTCAATTTTAATGAATTGGAAGTATGTTTAATATAAAATGTTGATATCGTCAAAGCATTATTTCCACATGAATTTAGGAAAATTAATTTTAAACAATCTTTAAAACATAATAAAGGACAGTGGGATCTTTGAAAAATATACAAACAAAAGAGTTAAGAAATCACAAGATGTCATATATACTTGCTTTCCCAAAATTAGATGTACAAAATAACAGTCACCTAAAAAAGCCTCCCCCCAACACATACATACTGGGAATGAAAACGCAATTATAATCATATGATATGAAATCTCTGAGAGACAAATATATCTGTAACAATATAAAGATGGTGACAAGCTTAACAAAAGCTAAGGACACTGAGGCTTAACTAAACCTCAATTCACATAATTCTGAAATAAACTATTCAGACTTTAGTGTTTTCTTAAATTGCTTTTGCTTACTCCCTTACATATAGTTACAAGGTAAATATAAGAAATGCTTAAAACAGAAGATTAAAGTAATATTCTTAAAAAATTTTTTCTTATTTGAGAAAATACAATATATTCATGTCTCCCTCAAAATATTCCTGATAACATCAGAAGGTTCTAAAGTGTTTAATCAAATATAACACCACTATCATCACATGAATTCAGTAGAACTGTTACCTGAATATTTAATAAAAAAATTAAGCTCCATAGGTTTAAGATCTATATGCGATCACAGGTCTTTAAAAACTACAATTTTAAAATATAAAAGTAATGAGAGCAATCTGTCTTTGCAGATGAATACTGGGCAAACTGAGCTATAAAATTATATATTTCATTCTAACAATTAATAAATAGAACTCTAGGTATATTTTTTGTTAAAGTTATGAGAACACCAATTTTATCTCATATGTTTTAGAAGCTGTATACATATATTCTGTGATAACTTAGGAGTGAATATTTATATAGCTATACTCCAAATAAACTTAAGTTGAGCTACATATATAATTTTTAAAAACCTATTTTGGACAGCTTAATTTTTTGTTCCAATTTTTACCCTGAAAAAATGAACTAAATTCTCAGAATCCCACATGTAACATCAAGAGAAATGGAAAGGAAAAATTAGAACAGTAATTACATTTAGCAATTGAGAGTAATAAGCTGCGCTTTGAAAGAGTGACTTCTTCATCATCTTCCTAACATTATGAATGTCTTTTTTTACACTATACAGAAGGGATGCCTTGAATGGCATTTTCTGAAACCTTGATACTAAATTCTCTTTTTAAAAAAATACACAGTATTCATACTGCATGCTTGAGCTGCAAAGAATAGAATTACAATATGATGTGACTTGTCAACAAATTTGACAAGCCCTGGGGTTGGCACCAGGGAGGACCTAACTCCCTTTAACACCCAGTCATGTGGAAGTACAGATCACATACTTTTATTATCTACAAAAACATTCCCACATTACATATGTCATATACTATTGCATAATCCAAGCATATATACCCAGAAAAATATCAAACATTTATGAAATTTCAATTTCTATCTAATATGTTTATCTATATTACCCCCATTCACACTCCATCTATGAATCCCAACAATTCTAATAATATATATTTTAAATAATGTTCAATGACTTATAAAACTACTGCAAGTTATTTTCTTCTCTGTGAGCTGGCTAACACAAATGCTGGTAAGCCGCTTTCCAGTAATCTTAGAGAACATATGTGTCATGTTTTCACAGATTAACTAGCTACTGCTGCCCTTCTGTTGCTGTAAATGAAGTTTCAAAATGAGTTCCCGAATATCTTCACGTTTGGTCTTTATTACATGACGAGGAAACCATTTCTCCAAATGAATAGGAAATTCAAAGTTAACAATAGGATCCTAATGAGAAAAAAGAACACAATCATTTTAACAGTATAATTCCAAATTTTCTTTCATTTTTACAGCAAATAAGAAATTGTTACATTTTTAAAAATGTTTTATTGATATAAACTTCACATATAATACAATTCACCTGAAGTATACAACTCAGTGATTTTTAGCATCCTCAAAGTTGTGTAATCATCACCATAATCAATGTTAAACAATTTTCATTAAATTGTACATCAAAATTTTGAACATCGAAATTAGTTACTATCTGTTTTGCTACAATGCATGATTAAGTGAATTAGCACAAACAGAATTGGTAGATAGAGAATGATGTAGCACAACTCAGAAGTCAGGTTAGTTGAACACAATTTTTCCAAGTATGTTACTACTTTAAAGTTATTAAAATAAAGAGAAAGCCCTCACAGCAAATAAAGCAACTCAAATTTTAAAAATGGAAAATCATGCAAAAGTGTGAATTAACAGATTCAAGAACTGCTACATTTCCCAATATGTTAAGCTTAACTACGAAATAACAAGTTGTAACTGTACAAACATTTCCTCGCCCCCTTGCCCTGTGTTTAAAAAAAAATAAAAAAGGCTATCTGTATATCATGCTTATAAATGTGATGAAATTATTAGAAACTAGATGTAACAACTTATATCTTGAAGAAGGAATTAAGAGTTTCCAGGTGTAAGCCTGAAAGGATGGTTGGAATGTGATTCTAGGAGCAAATTCCAATAGAGATTTACTGTCTTGTGTCTTTACCAGAATTAACATTTTTTCTGTAAGGGTTTATTTACAAAGCACCATAGGTTTCTATATGGTCTGCTCCAACACTATTTTGTTTTATGATTTATTTATCAGAAAGGCACAGTGACAGAGAAAGAGAAGAACAGAGAGAAAGAGATCTTCCAACTGCAAGTCATTCCCTAAAGGCTGCAACAGACAGGGCTGGGCCAGTCTAAAGCCAGGAGTCAGGCACTCCATCCAGATCTCCCATATGGATGGCAAGGGCCCAAGAACCTGGACCATCTTCTACTGTCTTCCCAGGCATATTAGCAGGAAGCTGTGGAACAGCCAGGACTCAAATTGGCACTCCAATATGGCACGCCATGTTGCAAGCTGCAGCTTAACCCACTGCACCACAATGCAGGCCCCCACAGACTATTCTTCTAATTTAAACTGTATTAGTGCACAAATTTGCAAAATACAAGATTTAGAGTTCTGAAGATTTCTTTAAGGAATCTTACATAGTGCTTCATCCTACATTAGAATTATAAATTATATATATTTAAGGCTATATGAAGTAAAACTATGTTAACAGATTCAGAATATGTTATGTAGGGGCCGGCGCTGTGGCATAGCAGGTAAGGCCACCGCCTGCAGTGCCAGCATCCCGTATGGGTACCAGTTTGAGTCCCGGCTACTCCACTTCCTATCCAGCTCTCTGCTGTAACTTGGGAAAGCAGTAAAGAATAGCCCAGGTCCTTGTGCCCCTGCACCCACGTGGGAGACTCAGAAGAAACTCCTGGCTCCTGGCTTCGGATTGGCACAGCTCCAGCCATTGCGGCCGATTGAGGAGTGAACCAGCAGATGGAAAACCTCCCCCCCCCCCAACCCCATAACTCTGACTTTCAAATAAATAAAATAAATCTTAAAAAAAAAAATACATTATGTTATGTGATATGTCAAATATACAAACACAAAATCAAATCTATCTGGGAAGGAGTATTAGAGGACCAGGAATGTCACACTAGGTTTTGTCCCACAAAGCCCCAGTGTGGAACCAAAAAGAGGGGGAAAAACACCTAACAAACAAAAAATATTTAAAGGCTTCCTTAATGTTTACTCTATTTTACTATATACATTCTTCCCTGATATAAAAAACATCAAAAAATTGTAACCTCATACTATAACCCTCATGCATTGGAAGAAGAGTGAGAGATGGCTTCCATCTTTAAGCATTCTCCAAGCAGGTAACCACTCAAAAACACCCTCCTCCTCCTCTCATGTTGATCTTCATAAATAACACTGGTAATGACGGAATTAATAAGCTGATTGCTCAAAAGCAAAAAGAATGATTCCTTGCCATTTAAAATCTCTTGTTTAACACTGCTACAGTTCCTATAGAGTCTGTGTGAGCTAGAAAATAACTATGTTTGTTATTCTACTTCAAACACAGTTTCCTAAGCTCCCTAAAAAATGGGTTATTCAATTTTAGAAAATTCTCTTTAAATGTTGTGTTTGTCCTATTTTCTTTTACTCTCCAATCCTACTGGAATTCTAATTACATTTGAATTTGACCTTTTGACTGTTACACAAATACCTCTTAAGCTTTGTTCTCTTCTTTACATTCTTTTTGCTCTCTGAGCTATAGTTGGATACCTTCTGTCGTGCTTTCTTTAAATTCACTAATCCTGGCTGGCGCCGTGGCTCACTAGGCTAATCCTCCGCCTTGCGGCGCCGGCACACTGAGTTCTAGTCCCGGTCGGGGCACCGATCCTGTCCCGGTTGCCCCTCTTCCAGGCCAGCTCTCTGCTGTGGCCAGGGAGTGCAGTGGAGGACGGCCCAAGTACTTGGGCCCTGCACCCCATGGGAGACCAGGATAAGCAACTGGCTCCTGCCATCGGATCAGCGCGGTGCGCCGGCCGCAGCACGCCAACCGTGGCGGCCATTGGAGGGTAAACCAACGGCAAAAGGAAGACCTTTCTCTCTGTCTCTCTCTCACTGTCTACTCTGCCTGTCAAAAAATTTTTAAAAATAAATAAATAAAATAAATAAATAAATAAATAAAATAAAATTCACTAATCCTGCCTTCTACTTTATCCAGTCCAATCAAGAAAATTCTTTATTTCAGACATATAATTATACATTTTGAGGGTTTTGTTTTGTTTTGTTTTTGTTTTTGACAGGCAGAGTGGACAGTGAGAGAGAGAGAGACAGGGAGAAAGGTCTTCCTTTACCGTTGGTTTACCCTCCAATGGCCGCCGTGGCCGGAGTGCTGCAGTTGGCGCATCGTGCTGATCCGAAGCCAGGAGCCAGGTGCTTCTCCTGGTTTCCCATGGGGTGCAGGGCCCAAGGACTTGGGCCATCCTCCACTGCACTCCCAGGCCACAGCAGAGAGCTGGCCTGGAAGAGGGGCAACCGGGACAGAATCCGGCGCCCTGACTGGGACTAGAACCTGGGGTGCCAGCGCTGCAGATGGAGGATTAGCCTATTGAGCCACAGCACTGCCCCATTTTCAGTTCTAAAATGTCCATTTCATTTTTTTATTGCACCCCTTTATCCATTTTGATCACCATTGGTTCATTTTCTTTAACTTATCAATCCAGTCATTCTAAAGGTTTTTTTATAAATATTTATTTATTTTTTTTTTTTGAAAGCGTTACACAGAGAGAGAAGGAGAGGCAAAGAGAGAGAGAGAGAGAGAGGTCTTCCATCTGCTGGTTCACACCCCAGTTGGCAGCAATGGCTGGAGCTGCACCAATCCAAAGCCAGGAACCAGGAGCTTCTCCTGGGTTTCCCACATAGGTGCAGGGGCCCAAGATTGGGCCATCCTCCACTGCTTTCCCAGGCCATAGCAGAGAGCTGAATCAGAAGTGGGGCAGCCGAGACTCAAACCAGCTACTATGTGGGATGCCAGCCCAACGGGCAGCAGCTTTACCCGCTACACCACAGTGCCAGTCCCCATTCTAAAGTTTGTATCTGCTAATTTCAGTATCTAAATCATGCGTGCTTCTACTTGTTTGCTGTTGTTGTTGTTGTTTCCTGTTTGAATTACCTGTAATATTTTCCTGCCCATTTACTGGCTCAATAACTTGTGATTGTATGTGGGTAATTGTGAATAGAAAACTTATTTATAATATCTTCACATACCTTGAAGAAGCTTTCCACATATTGCAGTAAATATACTCCACAATCACTACTGTTATCCTGTTTAGGAACTTTAGGGCATAGATCCACCATGTTTGTTTTGCTGAATTCACGGTGAGTTTTTCGCTTAACTTCCCACTCGACTTCTAAATACCTGAAATCAGCAATACACAGATTGACTCTAGTAGAAATTTCCTTATCAGTATGCAACACTTTCATAAAGGTGGAAAAATGTTTGCTGCCACATGTGTTGTTCTTAAGCCAAATTTCCAAAGATTGAACTTTAACAGTTCAAATTATATTTTGTGAACCCTCACAAGTTCTACCTTAAAGAAAACAACATGCTCTTCAAACTAAAAGTCAGCCTTTTTTTAACATCTCAAGTACATGAAATTATTACACTACAAAGTAAACTAACAATTGTGTTAAAAGTTTCATTGCATATACATATGCATGCATGTGCACTTAATATTATGAATGTAAAAGAGTTCTTATCTTTTTCTAAAGTTGTACTCAAATAGTCACAAACATTTGCAATGATGTTTTGTAAAATTCTGCTTTTCATTCAATTGTAATACAAATTCTCAATTTACTTTTGATATTGTCCTTTAGAAATATTAATTCTTAAATATTAACACATAATAGATAATGTGTATAGGTCTCATTTAAATGCATAATAAAATAATTCCTTGTGTAGTCTTTTCAGTAATTCTTAAGGTAGCTTCAAAATTATTGATATTTCAGATAATACACTAAATGGTAAAATTATCATTACTTACTCTCGTAAATTCTGAACTGTGTTTTGTATAGAAGCAGCTTTCAAGGAGTCAAGTATGAGAATACATGGCCTATGAAAATCAAAACAGAAATCAAGATACATATATTTGTATATAATGTATACCTAAATTTCTCAACAATGCTATATTATTATGATAGCATGTACCTACCTTTTACACATTTTCTTAGGTACTGATATATTCATCTTGGTACTCTGAAATAACATGAATTTTCAGAACTGAAATTAAAGCTAGTTTGGGTAAATTAATATTCAGTTATTTCTTAAGATGTTTCAAACAGCTTTGAAATTAAATTTCAATTTCAAATAAAAGTTCTTTTCATCCTCTAATGTGAATTAACTTATTTTTCAGAAATTTGCTGATTTATTTTCTAATGCTGGTAAAATAACTAAGACACTTTTATAGGTAGCCTCTAGTAATTTTGAAGCTTCACCTTGGCCTAAAAGCAATCTGGAACTTCAATTCAGAGTTGTCATCTTAAACAAAGATAAACACACTACTTTAATCTGCCTTTATATACATTGTCTAACTCAATTTATGATAATAGCAGAGTATTAGTCTATATTAAGAGAAAAAGAATTGGAGATTTCATTGTTTTTATGAATATTTGTTTCTGTTCACAATTTTGAGAAACCACAGATCAAACTTAACCATATTTCTATAATGTAAACTTTCTCAGTATCTTTACTATTCTAATATACATAGTAAGCTCCAAAAGAATAGTACAAAGAGTTTGCCCAACTGAATGACCTGAGAATATTTTTTAACATAAATTGCATACAGTAGTCAAAGGAACCCAATTTGAGAAGCCTGGCCCTAGAAGCAAGATGGCACTTCCCTACCCTGCCACTGGGACAGCAGAAAAAGAAGCTTCCTTCTTCCTGCCCACTCCACCCCAGTGACAGTAAAGACAAAGGCCTATGCCGGCAGGCTGCTACTGTCTCTACACACATCAAAGTCACCAGCTGCTAATCTTAATCAATTAGTATGCAGTATCTGGACTACACATACCAATTTGGAATCTCATATAAAGAAAAGATAATAGTAACTATTTTGGGCCAAACAATCATATGGCTTGACCTTGAGTTAATTTTCAATGATTTTTACTGACAATTTAAAATGAAAGAAGATAAAATGTGCTAGCTAAGGTTACTAATTATACTAAGTTCAAAAGTTACTGAAGTAATAAAGAATAAAAGTAAACCTGACACTAGAAATGGAAAATTAGCTAACCAAGAAGACATCAATTAAACTACTAAATAAATAAATATTGGAAACTAAAGCAAGCTAAATGGATACAAAAAGAGTAACTTTTCTTGTTCTCTTTCCCAGTCCCATAAAAGCATCAAGGAATTATAAATCAGCACAATTTAGTAATGGGCCACTAAGAGCCATCACTGCCCACCTGCCTATGCCCTTTTTTATAGCTAAATTATCATGCTCATGAGTTTTCCTTCCTTCAGATCTATAAAGAACACTTACTTGAGAATCCTCTGCACTCAGAGATAACAATGATGTAGAATGTTGATCATTATCTAGCAAGAAATGAGGAAGTGATTATGAGTCTTTATTGTAGATTCACTGCAGATTAGATTAGCTTAAATTATCATTTGTATTCACTGTAGTAATTAAAGATATAAAAATACTTGGGATATATTTAATTTTTTATGTGTGATGTTATGAATAAAATTCAATGGATAAAACTGATAATGTTTAGCTGTTATCAAATAACCACCCAGAATAAAAACCTGAAATGCAAGTTAGCTGGGCCAGTTTCCTATAAAAAGATTCAACCAAAGGTCATTAGTCAAAGCATATGATACTTTAATGCATAGTATAGTTAATTTTCCCAGTAATAGTTCTTCTAACTATGACCACAGAGTTTTATAAGTGTACTTGAGAAGCCAAAGAATTAGAAAAAAACTGAAATAATTAGTTGCTTTATCAATTTTTCTTTCTTCCCTCCAAGGTTTTGGCCAATAATAACTGTAATGGCTATTAATAATTCTGCTTGCTGCTTAGGCTTAGAGCTATAAGACACTTAATTTTGCTATTTTTTCCCTCAAAGAGAAATTATTTGTCTACTTAATTAAGATTCTGAATTATAACATAGAAGGATTAAAAGAGATCTCTGAATTATTAGCATCTACAATAAATTCATTCAAATACATTAAAACAGGGGAACAGATGTTTGACAGAGCAGCTAAGATGCCTCATGGGACACCCATAATCCACAGCAGAATGCCTGGATTCTAGTCCCAGCTCCACTTCCAATTCCAGATTCCTACTAATGCTCACCCTAGGAGGCAACAGGAGCTGACTCAAGTTTTTGGGTCCTTCCTACCGATATAGGAGACCTCAACAATCCATCTCCTTGCTTCAGCCTGACCTAACCTCAGCTTTTGTGGGCATTTGGAGAATGAAGTAACAAACGGGAGGAATTTGGGGTTGACACCGTGGCTCACTCGGTTAATTCTCCGCCTGCGGCACTGGCATCCCATGTGGGCGCCAGGTTCTAGTCCCAGTCACCCCTCTTCCAGTCCAGCTCTCTGCTGTGGCCCGGGAAGGAAGTGGAGGATAGCCCAAGTGCTTGGGCTCTGCACCTGCATGGGAGACCAGGAGGAAGCACCTGACTCCAGGCTTCGGATCAGCGTAGTTCCGGCCATAGCAGCCATTTTGGGGGTGAACCAACAGAAGGAAGACCTTTCTGTCTCTCTCTCTTACTGTCTAACTCTGTCAAATTAAAAAAAAAGGGGGGGGGGGGATTTGTCTGTTTCTCTGTCTCTCTGCCTTTCAAAGATAACAAATTAATTTTTTGAAAGGATATTTTCAAGCCATACTTCAAGATGTATCACTTGAATCCTTCGTCATGTTAGCAAAGCTGTCCCATAAAAAAGACTACAATAAAGCCTGGTATAGCAGTATAATTTAAGAATTACATTTAGTCTACCTAGAAGACTGGTTATCTATTATGAAAATTTTAGTTTTATTCTCCCTTCAAGTAAGTTGAATAATAATAAATAACTACACTACCTTTAACTTCATATTGAACTCTGTCACAATTTTACTATTGTATTCATTACTTAAAAAATACCATCAACATCAAGACTATCACCTATTGTTTTGTTGTCATGTTGGGACTGCTGAGCCTGGGACTGTGGGGATACAGCTTGGGGAAAATCTTCATACACAGCTTCTTCTAACCATGGAAAACAAATGACTGCAAGATACCAGTGAGACCTGTTGAGAAAGAACTACAATTTTTATAATATACAAAATCTACACAATGTAGAAAAATATGTCCTACAGCTACATCTGAGAAAGTGGTCATGAAAACTTCATATTAATTTTTAAAATGTCCACTGTAATATCTGATATACAGCACGTATTCTAAAACTATTTAAGAATCCATAGTTATCCAGGCATAAGTAACACAACTGAGGGTAAAATCTGAGTAATCAGTGTTTTCTATTGAGGATCTGCTTTAATAAAAAGACAGATTCAGGTCCGGCCCTGTGGCGCTACAGCCACTGGCATCTCCTATGGGTGCCAGTTCAAGTCCCAGCTGCTCCACTTCCAATCCAGCTCCGTGTTAATGTGCCTGGGAAAGCAGCACAGATGGCTCACATGGGAGACATGGAAGAGGCTCCTGGCTTTGGTTTGGCTCAGCTCCAGCCACTGCAGCCATTTTGGTGAGTGAACCAGCAGATGGAAGACCTCTCTTTCTCTCTGTCTCTACCTCTCTCACTGACTCTTTCAAATAAATAAAATAAAACTTTAAAAATAAAAAGAATCATTACCTTTTTTTGTATTAGGGCTTGAAGAATTTTTTCCCTTAAATAGTTAAAGATTCATCCTAAGTTTTTTTTTTTATTTTTTATTTAGAAGATATTTTATAGAATCAAAAAAAATCATCTAAGTCATTGAAGTCTTCTATAATTTGTCATTTTATTTTTTCAATCAATTTACAACAAAATCATTCTTAAATCAAAACTGAGTTGCTTTAACAACTCACTGTTTTAGCTACTTTTATGGGAAAAAGTGTTATATCTGGGACTAATGTACCTATGCTTTTTACCGATTATTAATCTAAAAATGCCACAAAATATTTCTGTGAACCCTCTACAATTTATTTTCAATGTCACATACTATAATTGTATGTATTTAGTGGGGTACACATATACAAATGTATATAATATATAATGATCAGATTAGGGTAACTTGCAATATCTATCCCCTCAAATATTTATTATTTTTTTTTTTGGAATGTCGAAAATCCTAACTTCTAATGTTCTGTAGCACATAAAGGTAACTAGAGTTGACAACAATTAATTGCATATTCCACTCTGTTTTTAAGTAATATAGAATACTCACGACTCATTAACAGGTACAAAGATGTAATCTTTATTAAAAATATTTATATGACGAGTCCATGTTCTTACTCTTTTATGTCTTCTCTGTGCCATTCTGGAAATATTAAAGATATATATTTGACAAAATAAAAATTTTTAACTTTAAGATAAGGACTTCAAGATTTTTTTTTTTATGTTATTGTTTGGTATATAGCCCCTGATCACTCTAACCACATTTGATTCAGAATATATTAGATATAGTTGGGGTAAGGGGACTAAAAGATGAGAGCTACAACATGATCTCATATTCTCAACTCCTAAATGTATAGAAAATCGTCAATGTGTCTAATAATTTTCTTCATGTTTAACAATATGCATTATTATCATCTTTTATTTTGAGTTCCTACTATGTTCCAAACACTAAAAAGGGCACCAGGCACAGGGCGGAAAATAAAACAGATGTGATCCCAAACCTTATCAAGCTTAGGATGAGAAATATATATAATACATTATAAGTAAAATGATTAGAAGTTCTCTTGAGGAACAAATTAAAAAGTACCAGGAAAAGAAATCTCTGACAGGAAATAGGAAAGAACTGAGTATATTTGAAAAATGAGGAGCCAGCACTATACAGTAGTAAGTTAAGCCTCCACTTGTGGTGCCAGCATCCCATATGGGCATCAGTTCATGTCCCAGTTGCTCTTCTTCTAATCCAGCATTCTGCTAATGCCTGGGAAGGCAGTGGAAGATGGCCTAAGTGCTTGGACCCCTACACACATGAGAGACCCAGAGAAAGCTTCTGGCACTTGGCTTTGGATCAGCCCGGCTCTGGCCATTGCGGCCATTTGGGTAGTGAACCAGTGAATGGAAGACCTCTCTCTGTGTCTCTTCCTTTCTCTGTGTATAATTCTGCCTCTCAAATAAATAAATAAAATATTTTAAAAAATGAAAGGAAGTAGGTTGAAGTATGATAAATTAGAGAAAACAATGCCGTGAGTTCAGAGAGCTATATAGAAGTGAGATTTTTGCAGGATCTCATAGACCATGGTAATAAACTTGTGCATCATTTAGTCTAAAGTTTCCTAATACTAGGAGTTTGAGCCTTTTGCATTGGATTTATTGAGAATTATTGTATCCCTTGCTGTTTTGCTTCTGGTTTATCTTTTACTGATTTCTAGGGATTCTTTGTGGGAATACTAATGCTTGGTTTGATATGTCAGACTGTGTAAATACTAGTACTAATACTGTGTAAATACTAATACTAATGGTCTGATGTGTGTATGATACCCATCTTACCCTACAATGGCCATTCATGTAACTTCATTTTTATTACTTGTATGTATTTAGTCAAGCATACAGCATCTAATTTTTTTTCTTTTTTAAAAACTAGCAATACAGAAAAATCTACCTATATTTTCCTTAGTTTGTAGGTAGGTAAACCAAATTCATAATCTTTATAGTGAATAATCTTAAAATAAAAAGTGAGATTAAGCACATGATACCAGCTGTCAACTTGCATATATAAGATAAAACAGGGCATCATAAATGTTAGATATCAATTTTATTTAATAAATCATCCCCTTCCATACAACCCTCTACAATAACTGATTATCAGGAATATTTTGAAATTGTAATTTTTTTATTCATTGTGGCAAGCCTTGTGTATCAGCAAAAGTTCCAAACCTCTCAAGGATACTCAAAATATCCATATGTGTGTGTTATCCATACACCTCATTTTATCTAAGACAGCCACACCATATTCTAGCTGCCCAGTGTAACCAATAAATACAGCCTCTTGTTAATCTCACAAGAATCCTTTTTAGATAAAAAATAATATAGTCAGAACTCTATACACAAAAAAAGAGCTGAACTTTGAAACTGGAAAACTATATCCAATTTCAGATAACTTATATAACTTCTTTAGCTACAGTTAATAAGGACAATAATTATTTCATAAGAATACTGTAGAATCATATAACTTTATATTTGCTACCTTGATTCCAAGCACTCAATAAATATTAATATTCTGCCTATCCTTATCCCCTTTCTCCAATGATACAACAAATTCAAGCAGTTTATTCATTTAATCATCTTTTCATTATTCCTTTTAACAGACTGAAAAACTCTCACAGCCATTTTTAAGGTAGTTTAGTGCAATGAAAACGATGTACTAAATGTGAAAAGATAAGAACTGAAGTACCATCCAGTTCTGCAACTCATTAGCTATTTATCCTTAGTCAAATTATTCCTTGTCTGAAAAACTAGGATATAACTTATATGCCTTATCTACCCAAAAGCATTGTTGAGACAGAAAAAAAAGTATATAAATATAGCATTAAATTTTAAAATGGTAAATAATTATTATACTTTTTCATGAGTCTACTCAAATACAATATTATTCAAGTTGTTAGACATGAAGACAGAGCATTCCAAGCTACAACAGCTATACAAGTTACTTTGGTTTAAAAAATAATAACTCCTTTCTTTTTACCTATCCTCCATAACTCTTAATATTAACCAAAAAGTAGTTGGCCAGAAATTGAAACAAATTATACAAATGTGATATTTTATGTAATTTATCAGTTTAATTAAATAGTATGTTGGTAAGGGTCCAGCCAGGAAAACAAAAACAATTCTGTATATTTACAACAGATAGAATATAACATAAGGAAATGGCTACCAAACTGACAGAGAAAGAGAAAAGTGGAAAAAGGAGACAGTGAGGCAACCAGAGATTAATAAATGAGAAACTGCTCAACCTCTACAGTATAGAGGAAAGAAGCAGTACCTCCAGATGAAAGCTGGAGCTCTAGCAGGTCAGCCCAAAAAGACATGGACCAACAGAGGAAATATAGCCACTGCCAAAATTACTGTCCAGGACAAAAACAGGAGGAAGAAACAGCCTGGCTTCTTTCTTCCTCGTCCTCTAACTTCCAAGTATCTTCAGGACATGCAACTGGAAACGCAGCTTCCCTGTCACAGGGAGCAGAACAGTGGAAGAGTGAGAATGGTTCTCACGGCAAACACACATGTGGTAAAGCACCCACTGTAGGAAACACTATTAAAAAGCCATTTCATGAGGAATATCAGAATAATACATTTTCTCTTAAAACTTAAGTATGCTAGAAGATTGACTTACGAAAGATTTGGATTATCTTCTGTTAAATTATTTTCCTTTCTCGTCAAGCATTTATAGAAAAAGCTACTAAAAATGTGACTTCGTTCAACAAGTTCATCTGATGCCTTCTCCAACATAAGATACCTATGAAATAGAAATTCCACAAAAGTAAATTATTTTTAGATCTTACCTGGACTTTCCTCAAGTATTTTTTTCGTTCTGGAAATTTTTGTTTTTATATCCAATTAAATTCAGTGCAATCCCACAGTTTCCTCTGATTCCATTGTTTCCATTTATATTTTTATTATTTTTTTAAATATAAACAGAACAGATTTCATGTATTTCATAGGTAGAGTTCTAAGAAAATAACCATATTTGCCTCCCTCCCATTTGCTCTTTAGTTACCTCAACTTCTATCAAAACCATTTAAAGCAGATTGCCCACTAACTCATTCAGTTAGTTAAATATTTATATCATGCCTCACATATAGCAAGCATTGCCCTACATAGAGCTTACAAACCAGAGGAGTGAAGGTAGAATGAAATATTTATCAAATAATCTCATGATTAAATGTAATACAGTAACACTCCTGCATAAATCTAGATAAATTTTAGTAACTGAAGTCTGACTACTCTTTAATTCTTTACTACATTTCTATACTAAAAGTCTTTAACGTAAGCTTGTAATTCAATCATTTGATGATTAAACCCTTAGAAGACTTTAAGATTCTTAATTGTCAACGTAGGTTTGAAAATGAACAGAGTTTGCAGATCAGTATACCGGAAAGGAAAAAAAGTTGTATACAGAAAGAACTCCAGATAGCTACAGAAAGTCACCCTCAAGTACTCAAGAGTATTTTTCATGGTATGTGTGTAAGAAAAGTACACAAGGCTGAGGAAAAATTACCCAAAAAGGCCAACATTTATGTAGACCAGGAATGGTGCCTATAATCTTGTAATTCACAAGGCATTTGGTAGAGTTTTCCAAAGAACTTTTCCTCTGTAACAAGGACTATTATTTGTTGGTCTTATCTAACAAATCTTAGAAACATGACATCTTTTAAGCATTAAAATTGTTCCTATACAATTTGTGTCCCAGAATGAAATTCAAGCATATTTATAGAAATACAAAGATGCCTAGTATCCAATAAAAACTTACCAGAAATGCAAAGAATAAGAAAAAAAAAATACTCAGGACTGGCACGTGGCTTAGTGGATAAGGCCACCACCTGCAATGCCAGCATCCCATATGGGTACCAGTTCATGTCTTAGCTATTCCTCTTCCAATACAGCTCCCTGTTAATAGCCTAGGAAAAGCAACAGAAGATGGCCCAGCTGCTTGGGGCCTTGCCATCCATGTGGGAAACTTGGAAGAAGCTCCTGGCCTCTGGCTTCAACCTGGCTCAGCCCTGGCCTTTGCAGCAAACTGGGGAGCTAACAAGCTGATGAAAGACTTCTCTATCTCTCTCCTTTTCTCTCTCTCTGTAACTCTTCCTCTCAAATAAATAAAACAATCTTTTAAAAAATATTAATACTGAGGAGAAAAATCACTCAATGAAAACCAACCCAGAATTGACATAGACATTAGATTATGCATTTTAGAAAATGATATCAAATAGATAATAACTGTATTCCATATATTCAAAAAGTTAGAGTCATGGAAGACATAAAAAGACCCAACTGAATTTCTAAAGATTAAATCTATAACATATGTATATATGTAAGAGTTGGAGGTAGAATGACTGGATTAAGAATTTCAATAGTAAAACAATAGAGTTTAAGTAAGATAGGAAAAAATTTTGTTTGGGAGGAATCTATGAAATAACTATGAGACATCTCTATCACATATTGGAGATTTAGATCCAGTATAAAATGAGGATTAAAAAGTAATTTTCTTTGTATGAAGGCTTTAAAGGTTTTCATATTCATTCTTTCAACTTTTATTACACAAAAAGTTGAAAACATTTTTAATGGAAAGTAGCATAGATTTTGAAAGTAGCAGTGATCCTAAAGATATCCTAAAAAGAGAACTGAATAGAGTTGTTTCTTTCAGTTCCCAAATTATTCATAATTATTTAAGTATTTCCTCTACCACAATAATACAGTAGTCAAATAAGTATAAATCAAAAACAAACACAAAAATTTAACAACTCCTCTGAAGTATACAGCATCTGTGGAAATAAATGAATGAAACTTAAAATTTCAAAATTTAGGAAAAAAATTCCAAATCCTGAAACCTTGGGCAAGTTACTTAAAAGTTATTTGGAAGACAGAGCTGCAGAGAGAGGAGAGACAGAGGTCTTCCATCTGCTGGTTCACTCCCCAAATGGACACAATGACCTGGGTTAGGCCAGGTTGAATCCAGGAGGTAGGAGCTTCATCCGGGTCTTCCACATGGGTGTAAGGACCCAATGACTAGAGCCATCTTCTGCTGCTTTCCCAGGCACATTAGCAGGAAGATGGAACAAAGTAGAGCAGCCGGGACTCAAACCAGTGCCCATATGAGATGCTGGCACTGCACACTGCAGCTTAACCAGCTTCACCACTGTGCCAGGCCCGGCAAATTACTTTTATTTTTTTAACTTTTATTTAATAAATATAAATTTCCAAAGTACAGCTTATGGATTACAATGGCTTCCCCCCACCCATAACTTCCCTCCCACCCACAACCCTCCCATCTCTCGCTCCCTCTCCCATTCCATTCACATCAAGATTCATTTTCAATTCTCTTTATATACAGAAGATCAATTTGGTATATACTGAGTAAAGACTTCAACAGTTTGCAAACAAACAGAAACACAAAATATAAAATACTGTTTGAGTACTAGTTATATTGTTAATTCACATTGTACAACATATTAAGGACACATTAAGTGCACAGTGACTCCTGTTGTTGACTTAACAATTTGACACTCTTGTTTATGGCGTCAGTAATCACCCTAGGCTCGTGTCACTAGCTGCCAAGGCTATGGAAGCCTTTTGAGTTCACCAACTCTGATCTTACTTAGACAAGGTCATAGTCAGAGTGGAAGTTCTTTCCTCCCTTCAGAGAAAGGTACCTCCTTCTTTGATGGCCCATTTTTTCCACTGGGATCTCACTCGCAGAGATCTTTCATTTAGGATTTTTTTTTTTTGGCCAGGGTGTCTTGGCTTTCCATGCCTGAAATACTACCATGGGCTCTTCAGCCAGATCTGAATGCCTTAAGGGCTGATTCTGAGGCCAGAGTGCTGTTTAGAACATCTGCCATTCTAGGAGTCTGCTGTGTATGCCACTTCCCATGTTGGATCATTCTCTCCCTTTTTAATTCTATCAGTTAGTATTAGCAAGTTACTTTTAACCAGAATCAAAATAAGACAAAGACAAAACCATTAATTTTCACACTAAAACCTACAAAAAATATGAAGAGCAATTATCACTGTACTTACTTAAGGTAAAAATCAATTATTACATCATTAAGAAACTCTCCTTCTTCTAAACACTCCAGATCTTCATTAGTTACTCCTAATCCTCCTTTGGTAGGGGGTGGAGGATATACAATCAATCTTAAAAAAAAATAAAGTTAAAAAATACTGATATTCACAATTCTAATATCTAAGATATCTCTTAAATGACATCTATTTCTTAAATGAAATAATAACTACATAGTATTCTATAACTAAAATCAATAGAATAAAAATATTTGACAACACAAGCAATTATATTTTCTCTTATTCTCACATAAGACATTGCTTGAGATGCCACATTCCATATTGGAGTGCCTGGGTTCAAGTCCTCATTGTGCTTCCAATTCTAATTTCTTGCTAATACACATCCTGGAGGCATGATGATGGCTCAAGTAGGTGAGTCCCTGCACCCAGGTAGAGTTCCAGGCTCCTGGCTTTGGCCTGGCCCAGGACAGCTGTTACCAGCATTCAAGGAATGAAACAGCAAATGGAAGATAAGTAACTCTCACTACCTCTCTCTCTTTTAAATGCAAATTTAAAAAAAAAAAGAAAAGTCAACAGACAAAATTTATTCTCTCTTGTTGGGGGCCAGTCTACACCAATAGCCAGGCAAGAAGGAAATAATATGGGAGTTGGGGAGGTAAGTTTCCTGTAAGAAAGTGCTTACAACATAAACTTAAAAGGAACAAAATGACAGTGAAAATTAGATCACAACTGTGGTGGAATGAGGTGAAAAGTTCATGCCAAGATGGCCACTGAGGTGAAAAGGTCATGCCAAGATGGCCACTGACAACAGAAACTGCCTGGCAACAGGCCGTGATTGGATGGCTTCGGAAACCACATGACAACAGAGCCTGACTGACAGCAGGCCGTGATTGGATGGTTTCAGAAACTGCCTGGCGGCCGGCGCCACAGCTCACTAGGCTAATCCTCCGCCTTGCGGCGCCGGCACACCGGGTTCTAGTCCCGGTCGGGGCACCGATCCTGTCCCGGTTGCCCCTCTTCCAGGCCAGCTCTCTGCTGTGGCCAAGGAGTGCAGTGGAGGATGGCCCAAGTGCTTGGGTCCTGCACCCCATGGGAGACCAGGAGAAGCACCTGGCTCCTGCCATTGGATCAGCGCGGTGCGCCGGCCGCAGCACGCTACCGCGGCGGCCATTGGAGGGTGAACCAACGGCAAAGGGAAGACCTTTCTCTCTGTCTCTCTCTCTCTCTCTGTCCACTCTGCCTGTCAAAAATAAAAAAAAAAAAATTTTAAAAATAAAAGAAAAAGAAACTGCCTGGCGACAAGAGCCTGACTGGCAACAGGCTGTGATTGGATGGCTTTGGAAACTGCCTGGCAACAGGCTGTGATTGGTTGGGGCATAGACCGCCCCTTGACTGGATTGGCTGGTCTTGGCTATATAAGCTGTTGTACTAACTCAAATAAACGAGTCTGTGGGCTGCTCGCCTCAGGCCTGCTTTCACTCGACTCCCAAGGTCTGTGTGGTGACCCTGCACCTCTTGCCCCCACCACGCTCCTCCTCTCAGAAACAAATCCACTGCAACATTGTTGAGAAATAAACTGCAACACACAACCAGAGAATAATATAGATGACAACTAATTTTCTATGCAACTTCCTTCTGGCACTGTCTCTTAAAATTTTAGAAATAAGACCAGATGTGAATTCCTGGCTATAAACTTTTTTAAATAGACAAGGTACCTGATGAGCTAGTTAATAATGGTGTAAAAGAGAAGGTTCAAGGACCTAAGAGTCTTCCAGTAAAACAGAGAGAGAGTGCTCCCCATTCTGTTGGTTGGAGAGTGCTCCCCCAAATGCCCTGCACAGCTGGGGAGTGGGGTGGACTGAGGCCAGGAGGAAGGAACTCATTCCAATGCTCCCAAAGTGGATGGCAGGAACCTCACGACTTGAACTATCACTAGTGCCTCTCAGAATCTGCATCAGCAGGAAGCTAGTAATCAAGAGCCAGAGCTAGGAGTTGAACCCGGGCTTTCTGACGGAGGATGTGGGTGCCCTAACTGGTGCCTTAAACACCAGACTAAATGCCTAACCCTGAAAATCAAGAATTTGAATGCTAAAATATGATATGTACCATCTCATTGATTTTTATTTTCTTATGCTTTTAACTACCTTTTTAAAAAGAGAAAAAGAATCACATGGAGGTAGAGAAATAACTTCAAACACACATACTCCATTCTGCCTTACCATCATGAAAAGACATAAAAGATAAAATATGAACAAAGAAGAAACTTATAAAAAAAACTCAAAATACCTCAAACTTATCATACTTTAGTACACAATTTCATTTACCCTATCATATATGCAAATGTGGAATAATCTTCAAAACCATATATTGCTACTCAAATAAATATTTTCACAAATATTTTTGGCTTCCTTTTCTATCTTAATGACATAAGATTAAATGAAATGGCACCTACTGCTTACTTAATTAATTTCTTTGCTTATCATCAGTTAAAAACATTACTTCCATTACTAGCCATTAACATGAAACTAAACCCAAAAGCATTTCATAAGGTAAACATAAAAGCAGCAACATGAGTGAAAACTATGTCCACCTATTACTAATAGAATATGACACAATACACACTTCTGAACAGGTCCAGTTTGCCTGACTTCTCGCCATTCTTCATCTGGGTTAGATGTGATGGATAGTGAGTAACAACCACTACTTTGCTTCTGCAGGAAGGTGTAGGTAGGTTTGGTGGCATCTGTATTTGAAGGCTGAGAGAAAACAGCAAAGGAAAATATCTCTTTGTAAATATATAAATACAAACATATTAAGCTTCAAAAGGACAAAGTTAAAACCCAGTTTCACAACAGTAGTAGAGGCAAGGGCTGTGAACAATCATTGAATCTCAAAATGCCAATTTCATTCCTTTACATTAAATTTTTTGTACTCTATTAGTTACCACAGATCAGGAAAACATATGGTATTTGTCTTTTTGGAATTGGCTAATTTCACTAAGTATAATGGTTTCCAGCTGCATCTACTTTGTTGCAAAAGACAGGATTTCATTATTTCTTATGGCTGAGTAGAACTAATATAGCTCTCCTTTTTTTTTCTTTCTTTTTTCTTTTTTTCTTTTTTTGACAGGCAGAGTTAGACAGTGAGAGAGAGAGAGAGAGACGGAGAGAAAGGTCTTCCTTTTTCTGTTGGTTCACCCCACAACGGCTGCTGCGGCCGGCGCCCTGTGGCTGGCACACCAGGCTGATCCGAAGCCAGGAGCCAGGTGCTTCTCCTGGTCTCCCATGCAGGTGCAGGGCCCAAGCACTTGGGCCATCCTCCACTGCACTCCCACGCCACAGCAGAGAGCTGGACTGGAAGAGGGGCAATGGGACAGAATCCAGCGCCCCGACCTGGACTAGAACCTGGAGTGCCTGCGCCGCAGGTGGAGGATTAGCCTATTGAGCCACGGTGCTGGCCTAATATAGCTTTCTAAAAGCTTTTAAGTAAAAGGTTAGCTCCAGATCAAACCTGTGTGCGTATACTCATATGTGAATTTGTGTACATGCCATAGTTACTTAATAAACAACTTTCTTTCTAGAAGTTTTTGGCAGAGATACACAAGCTACATGTAAATAATTATCAATTCATAAAAAGAAGCATAATATGTATCTAACTTACTATTGTTTTAAGATAATTTTAGACTTATAGAAGAGTTGCAGTAAAAAAAACCCTCACTCAAATTCCCCTAATCTTAATATTACATATAACCATAGTACAATTATCAAAAGTAAGAAATTAACATCAATAGAATACCATTAACAGAGTTCAGTTTTTAGTATGATTTAACTTGTTTTTCCACCAATACCCTTTTTCTGATTCAGGATTCTCCAACTCCTGTCTTCTCTTGTCTTTCATGACCTTAATACTGCTGAAGAATATTAGTTGATTATTTTGTAGCTGGGTTTGTCTCTCTTTTCTCATGATTAAGCTGAAGTTATACACTATTGGGAACAATACCATAGAAATAATGTGCCCATATCCATGCATGGTATCAAGGGGTACATTATGCTGACTAGTCTTACTACTGATGGTGGTAACGTTGATCAGTTAGTTACGTAATGTCTGCTAGGCTTTTACATTGAAGAGTTACTACTTTTATCTTTGTAATTAATAAATATTTTGAGCAACAGACTTCAAGATTATGCATATATCCTTGTTTCTCCTCAAATTTTCACCCATTAAATTTAGTGTCCATCAGTGGACCTTACCCACAAGAATCATAAAAACAAGGTGAGAATCATTTATTCAAAATGTTTAGGACAAGAAGTGTTTCAGATTTTGGAGATTTTTGGATTTTGTAATATTTTAATAGACTTTAAAACTTGAGCATCCCTAATCCAAAAATTCAAACTCCAAACTGCAAAGCATTTGTATTGTATTTGTGTTGTATTGTGTTCTAGTACTGGGTTTCTTTTTTAATTGTGTTCATCATTCCTCTTTTTAAAGATTACTTATTTATTTATTTATTTATTTGAAAGGCAGAGTTATGGGGGTGGGGGAGTGGGTTAAGGGTGAGAAGACAGAGAGAAATCTTCCACCCATTTACTGGTTCACTCCACAAATGGCTGCAACAGTAGAGGCTGGTCCAGGCCAAAGCCAGGAACCAGGAGCTTTTTCCAGGTCTCCCATGTGGTTGCAGGGGCCCAAGCACTTGGGTCATCTTCCATTGCTTTCCCAGGAGCATTAGCAGGGAGCTGGATCAGAAGTGGATCAACTGAGACTTGAACCAGCACCCATATGGAATGCTGGCATTGCAGGCATATACCAAAACCTTGGCCCCTAGAAGTAGTTTTATATATTAGTGCCTTTTATGTTAATTAATTGGATCCTTTTTTAAAGGGAGAATTGTCCTTTAAGTACCATTTATTATTTATTCACTCATTCAGTAACTCAATTATCTATCTGTACCAATATAGAATCTTCAATATTTATTTTATTCTTGTGTTATATTCATATGTTTCTATTATTAATTTTGTTCATCTTTGTCACTAGAGTTCTTTCGAGTTAGTTTCTGTGTTCTTTTGGCAAAACACAGCATTATGAAATCAGCCTAATATCAGTGAAAGATTTACTTTCCCATCCCCTCCTAAATTTATTAACCATATGCTAACCTGAGATACTGATTTCATCTTCATTGCCTCGGTAGCAGCAGCAGGTAAAGAACAAGTTGAAGCACAATAATAATGAATAAAAGAACTTTCTTTTGAAGAGAGATTCTGAAACAAAGGAAGTGCCTGAACCCAAGACAATGGATAAGAAAGCTCTACTTCTCCATTGGTTGCACTAATTTCTGTCATAATATCTTTCAGTTTCAATTCTTCTCTTTGTAAAATAGGATTGTGTATTTCAATGAAAATGAATTCACTGGATTTTGCTATGGAAAAAAAGAAACAATTTTTAATCAATAAACTTCTCAAGATTATAATTAAAATAATCTAATCATCATTAACAGTAAGGTTGGCAGATAACCTATCAAAGTATTTTGTATGTTAGGTAATAACCCAGGCAAATTAAAATCCCCAGATAAGCCTTTAATAACCTAGAGCCCAAGCTCACAATTTTTAGACACCCGTTTACTGCACTGGAATGGAAACTTACAGGTTGTTCACTGCTATTTCTCCAGTGTGCAGCATTTAGTAAGCGCTAGAAAACACTGTGTTTTGTTTGTTTGTTTGTTTGTTTGTTTGTTTGACAGGCAGAGTTAGACAGTGAGAGAGAGAGAGAGAGAGGGACAGAGAGAAAGGTCTTCCTTCCGTTGGTTTACCCCCCAAATGGCCGCTATGGCCAGTGCTGCATGGATCCGAAGCCAGGAGCCAGGTGCTTCCTCCTGGTCTCCCATGCCGGTGCAGGGCCCAAGCACTTGGGCCATCTTCCACTGCCTGACCAGGCTACTGGAAGAGGAGCAACTGGGACAGAATCCGGTACCCTAACCAGGATTATAACCCGGGATGCCGGTTCCGCAGGCGGAGGATTAGCCTAGTGAGCCGCGGTGCCAGCCTAGAAAACAATGTTGATAAATGTTATGAATAAATGAAAATTCAGCAATTACTTTTCTCTAGTCCCCTCCATAAATCAAATGTATCAAATAAAATATTTCAATAAAAATGCCTCCTTTATTTTTTTTTTCACCCACCATCTCAGCCATACTCTCAAAAAACATTCTCTCTGGGCAGGTGTTGTGGCATAGCAGGTAAAGCCACCACCTGCAGTACCAGCAACCCATATGGATGCCAGTTCAAATCCTGGCTGCCCCATCTCCAATCCAGCTCCCTGCTAATACTTCTGGGAAAGCAGTGAAAGATGGTCCAGCTATTGTGGCCATTTGAGGAGTGAACCAACAGACGGAAGATTCTCTCTCTCTCTTTCTCTTTCTCTCTTCTCCCTCCCATCCTCCCTCCCTGTCCCTCTGCCTCTCTGCAATTCTGCCTTTCAAATAAATAAATAAAACTTTAAAAAAATTATTTCTCCTTACAATGAGTATATAAGTGACTCTTTATATTCCCCCCTACTTCTTTGCTATTAAATCATGATTTTTTCCACTGAAGGTAATTACAAGAAAAGAAGGTATAAAATTAATTTACTATGTAACATTTTTAATATGTAAGAGAATGGGAGAAGAAGGTAAAAATATAAAAGAGGTAAGAAAGAATCTTACTAAACTGATTTACCCAGTTCTAAAATAGATTCCTTTAAGAAGCTAGAAACTTGTGCACCAGCATTGTGGCATAGTAAGTAAAGAGACCGCCTGTGACTAACATCCTATATGGGCATTGGTTCAGGTCCCAGATGCTCCATTTCAAATCCAGCTTCCCGATGATGGACTGGAAAAGCATGAAAAGATGGCCCAAGTACTTGGGTCCCTGCCATCCATGTGGGAGTTCCAGATGAACCTCTGGCTCCTGGCTTCAGCATGCCCCAGCCTTTGCTGTTGCAGCCATCTGAGGAGTGAACCAGCAGATGGAAGATCACCCTGTCTGTCTGTCTCCCCCTCTCTAACACTTTCAAATAAATAAATCTTTAAAAAAAAAATTAAAAAGAAGTTAGAAACTAAAATAGGTGGAAAATACTTCAAGATGCATATATGCAGATACATCTTATGGGTACATGCAGAAGAGTATTAAACGAGTCTTACAAGTAATGATACATAAGTAAGCTGATTTTTTTTAGAAACTAAAGAAAATGGTAAAGGTAAAGATTTCTAGATTTTATTTCACTTTGCCACCAATTAACTCTGTCACAGTTGATTAGGAAACAAAGGCAAGTTACTCATAAGAAAGGTAGCCAGGGATGCTGACAACTGAATTAAACATGAGGTATCTCTCTTTAGTTTTGTTTTTAAGAACACAGGAGCTTTTTGTTTTCAAGGTAAACAACATTTAAGATTTTTTTAAACAACATTTATTATAGGTGATAATTTCACTCCATTGAATAAAATTACCAGGAAAACTGTAGGAATTGATGAAATAATTTATCTTATATGAGAGTACTTCATGAAAAGAAAATTAAAAGGTAAGTTTATTTTGGTGCAAGAAATTTTTGGAAATACATGCAGTTTTCTCATACTATATATTTGCATGAGCTTTCCTAAGATCTACCACATAATATTAAGGGATAAAATTATTTTTAATTCAATGAAATAATTATACTGTTAAATAAATTATTTTAGACACAAACTACTTTATTTTTTAGACATATCAGGTTATCCTGAAATTTAGAAATCACTTTATACTCACATTGCTGGCTTAATATAGAATTTTCTAACTGGGTCTGAATTTCTTGAAGATAATCTGAAGAGACCCAGAGGAAAAGGATAGCATGACTCCTTTTACTGTGATCCTCATCCTTACTTTTCCACAATCCAAACCTCTTTAAATGTCTGGTATCCATTAGCAATGAAACCTCATTCAGGGACACTGAAACAAAAGATAGCAATTTAAAAATCAATCTATTAAATGTACTTCAGAATACATTTCTTATGTACTATATGACACTTCTTAATATTCTATAGCTTTCTAAAAGAATTAAATGCAAAATTTTTCAAAGATATATTTCCAATGAACTTCACTAATTTAGCTGAAATAGCCTAAGCAGCATAATTACAGCTTTAAAAAGTCACATTACAAATTAGGAAGAGCTAAATAACTATTAAAGAGATTTAGTCTCTCACTATATGATTTCAATTCTATACAGAAAAGGAAAATTTGAGATGAAATTTTCATAACATAGAAACCTTGTCCAGCGAGATTTCTCTGCAGGAATTCTGCTAGCAAACAGGGGTGGAGATTGGGGGAATGGGATGACTATCAATGCAGAAAACTAAGCATAAAATTTAGTAGAAAATTATATATTTATAATTCTTCTTCCTCATCTTGGTCAATAATATAAACCAAGACTCAAAATACTGTCAAAGGCCAATTTCTTCCCATCTTTCTTCTCGCAAAACATCTTTATTCCAGAATAGATACGCCACTACTGAAATCTACCAACAACAGATGCTGGTGAGGATGTGGGGAAAAATGGATGCTAACCCACTGCTGATGGGAATGCAAACATGTAAAGCCACTATGGAAGTCATTTTGGAGATTCCTCAGAAACCTGAATATAACCCTACCATACAACCCAGCCATCCTACTCCTTGGAATTTACCCAAAAGAAATTAAATTGGCAAATAAAAGAGTTGTCTGCACCTCAATGTTTATTGCAGCTCAATTCATAATAGCAAAGACATGGAATCAACCTAAATGCCCATCAACAGTAGACTGGATAAAGAAATTAATTAAATAAGAGTTAAAAAAAAAAAAAAGACTTTCCCTCAGGACATCAAACACACACACACATACACACACAAAATATTCTCAAAAATAACATGAGGTTCAGAATGGTCTAAGATACTTCTTTTAAAATTTTTCCATTTCCATGTCTCTAAATTTCTAAGTAATTTCTCTAAATTCTCAGTCTTTCTCTCTCATTGAGCTAAAGGAATCTCCTCTTAGAATTTTTTTTTCTTTCTTAATTCAAAGAAATAAAGATAACAAGTATAGGTGCAAGTGTTAAGCTTAGCAGTTAAGACTCACATTAAGACACCACAGCCCATATCAGAGTACATATGTGTAATGCCCAGCTCTCGTGCCTGATTTCCAACTTCCTGTTAATGAAGACCCTGTGAGGTAGTAATGATGGCTCAAGTAACTGGGTTCCCATAACCCACGTAGGTGACTTGGGTTGAGTTTCTGGATCCTGGCTTCAGGTCTTCCTAGCCTTAACCATTGTGGGTATCTGAGGAGTGAATCAGCAGATGGGGGCTGTGTGTATGTATCTGTGTATGTATGTGTGGGTATGCGTGACTCAAATAAATTTTTAGAAATTTTAGAAAACTAAAAGGAAAGAAGGAAAAGTAATTTAGTAGTATTCCTGCTGCATTAACTCCTGAGATCTTGACACTCAAAGTGTAGGCATCAGGCTATGGCATTAGTGTGACCTGGGAGCTTGTCAGAAATGCTGAGTATCAGGCTCCACCCTCTCTAGCTACTGAATCACAATATCAGTTTAATAGCCACCCACAGCTCTGAGTAATTTATATGAATATTAAAGTCTGGAAGTATTTTACAATGAGCAAATACCAGCATATTAACCATTAATCTTAATGTTTACACATCAACCATTCTATTCCCCATTCTAAAAGCTATCACTGAAACTGGCAGCAAAAACAGATCAAATTGTAGAAATTAGAGGTGAAGATTCTAGAAAAACTGCTCAATATTTCTTCCTCATGCACCCACCTCTCAGCTCTACAGATACATTTGAAATTACTTCTGTGAAATCTACAGAATACTACTAAATCTAACTGTCCTAGGCTTTTAAGATGAAACCTAAATTTTCTTTAGAAGGATTGCTTTCTCTTTTATGGAAGATTGGGGCTGGAAGTAAGACTTAACATGCTTCTGAGAAAAATGTACACCTTACCAAATTTACCCCCAATATGTAGGTCATTATGTTCCAGGGATATGACAGATAGTGATAGTAGGAGTTGCCTACTCACTTTTCCATTCCTTCTTTCTTAATAAAAGAATCCTACTTGTACGTAGAGAAGCAAGATTTCCAGCATTTAAATACTTTATTTTCCAGATTTCTCTTTAAATAGGCATGCGGTCATATGACTATGTTAACTAATAAAATGTAAAGAGGTCAAGTGTCACGCACATCCAAGAAGGCTCCTTAAAAGGGGAACACACAGGTAACAGGTGCTCTTCCTTTTTTAAGCGTTTCCCCCTTCTTCTTGCTCCCTGCCTGAAACACTAATAATGAACTATGAGCAACAATATTGGCCATGAGCCAAATGTGAGGATGAAAGTTATGTGTCAGTACTGAAAAATATATGGAAAACTGGATTCAAAACAACTTCAGAATTTTTCTACCCATTATAAATACAAAATTACAGTGAAAAGGGAAGATCATAAGACAGCTTACCTTGAAATGGGATCTTAATATACTTTGTTGTAAACTAAAGAAAAAATAAAGGCAAAGAAAAAAGAGTTACCACTGAAACATTCAAATTTTTCTTTTTCAAACCACAGTATTCAGTCTACACTAAAAGTAATCAATCCCTTTTATCAACAAATTAACAAAATATTTTACTATAAAGACTTCATTTTATGAAAATTTAAGAACCCAATGAGCCAGCACCGCAGCTCATTAGGCTAATCCTCTGCCTGCGGCACCGGCACCCCGGGTTCTAGTCCTGGTCGGGGCACCAGATTCTGTCCCAGTTGCTCCTCTTCCAGTCCAGCTCTCTTCTGTGGCCAGGGAGTGCAGTGGAGGATGGCCCAGGTCCTTGGGCCCTGTGCCCACATGGGAGACCAGGAGGAAGCACCTGGCTCCTGGCTTCGGATTGGTGCAGTGCACCAGCTGCAGCGCGCTAGCCCTAGCAGCCACTTTGGGGATGAACCAACGGAAAAAGGAAGACCTTTCTCTCTATCTCTCTCACTGTCTAACTCTGCCTGTAAAAAAAAAAAAAAAAGAACCCAATGCAGGGTAGGTGTTTGATCTGGGGGTTAGGATGAGTTAAGACACCTGCGTCCCACCTCAGAATACCTAGGTTTGATTCTTGGCTCCAGTTTCTGAAACAAAATTCCTGCTAATGCAGACCCTGGGAGGTTGTGGTGATGGCTCAAGTAATTGGGCTCCTGTCACTCACATGAGAGATCTGGATTGTGTTCCCAGCTTCTGGTTCCAGTCACAGTCTGGCTCCAGCCCTGGCCATTGCAGGCATTTGGGAGTAAATCAGTGATGGGAGCTCGCTCTCTCTCTCTCTCTCTCTCTCTCTCTGTGTGTGTGTGTATGTGTGTTTTTCTCTCAAATTAAAAATATCACTAAAAAAAAAACAAAATCCTATGGACTTGAATTCTGAATATGGGGGGAGGGACTAAGATGGCAGAATAGGGAGGGAGCTTCATGCTCTAGTCTAGAAGACAGCTTTTAAAAAATAGAGAGTGCAGTCTCAGAGAAGAGGTAGATTAAAAATGGCAGAGGAAAATCCACATAAAGTAAAGGGACACTGTGGACCTATTTGGAGGGTGTGGACACACACAACTCAGGACCCCAGCACCCAAGAACTTCAACACAAGCTCCGGAGTGAAGTGACACAGGAGGCTGGGTGATTCTAATTGTGGGAGGCTTGTATGCCAGGAATGTGAAAACACTGAGGCTGTGTGGGAGGGTTCAGGGTGTGGTCAGGACTTTCATCAGAGCCAATAGGCAAGAAAAAGAAACCAAGGAGATAAAAACTGGGAAGCAGGAAATCAAATTATCGCTATCTTCAGATGACATGATTTTATTTATAGGGGATCCAAAGAATTCTACTAAGACACTATTGGAACTAAAAGAAGAGTTTGGTAATGTGGCATGATATAAAATCAACACACAAAAATCAACAGTCTTTGTATACACAGACAATGCAACAGCTGAGAAAGAACTTCCAAGATCAATCCCATTCACAATAGCAACCAAAAAATCAAATACCTTTGAATAAATCTGAGTATATCAAAAATCTCTACAATGAGAATTACAAAGCATTAAAGAAAGAAATAGAAGAATATACCAAAAAATGGAAAAATCTTCCATGTTCACGGATTGGAAGAATCAATATCATCAAAACATCCAAATTACAGAAAGAAATTTACAGATTCAATATAATACCAATCAAAATACCAAGGATATTCTTCTCAAATATAGAAAAAAAAATGATGCTGAAATTCATAGGGAAACTCAGGAAACCCAGAATAGCTAAAACAATGTTATATAAGAAAAACAAAGCTGGAGATATCACAATACCAGATTTCAAGATATAGTACAGGGCAGCTGTATCAAAAAAGCCTGCTACTGGTACAAAAACAGATGGACAGACCAATGGAACAGAATTAAATACCAGAAATCAATCTAAACATCTACAACCAACTTATCTTTCAAAAAAGAGCTAAAATCAATCCCTGGAGCAAGGACAGTCTCTTAAACAAATGGTGCTTGAAAAACTGGATTACCACATGCATAAGTATGAAACAAGACCCCTCCTGGGGCCGGCACCGTGGTGCAGTAGGTTAATACTCCACCTAAGGTGCCAGCATCCCATATGGATGCCAGTTCTAGTCCCAGCTGCCCCTCTTCCAATCCAGCTCTCTGCTATGGCCTGGGAAAGCAGCAGAAGATGGCCAAAGTGGTTGAGCCCCTGCACCCAAATGAGAGACCAGGAAGAAACACCTGGCTCCTGGCTTCGGATTGGCACAGCTCCAAACATTGCAGCCATCTGGGGTGTGAACCAATGGAATGAAGACCTTTCTCTCTATCTCTCCCTCTCACTGTAACTCTCTCTCTCAAATAAATAAATAAATTTTTTAAGAAAAAAAAAAAAAAAAACGGGTGCCTACGACTCAGGACTCCAGCTGCTGAGTCTATGCACCAGGGCTGGAAAGAGAGGTGAAGCGAAACCACAATAGACCAAGACACTGGCGGTAAAGCAGCAGGAAGAGCCTAGAGGGAAGGAGGTTTGAAGTCCCGTGGAAAAAAGTACACCAGCCTAACTAGAGGAGAGGAAAAAAAAAAAAAGAGAGAGAGAGAGACTGGTATGGACATGATTCTCTCTCTCGACTCACCTTAAAGGTGAGCAAGACAAGAAAGCAGGCGCCATTTTGGACATATGTAACAGCTGCACCAGCTCAGAGCTGTGCCCGCCCTCAGCCAAGCAGAAAAACCTGACTCTGGTGAGGAGAAATAACAGGAGGTTAAGACCTAGTGAATGTATAGAAGTTATGAACCGGGACTGTGGAAAAAAAAAAACCTGAGGGTGTGTGGGAGAACTCACAGTGTGGCTGAGACGTAAGTAGTCTTAAGCCACAAATTCGGGCAGCTTTGGTTATGTGGTGAGAGACATTGCAGGGGAATCTGAGCTTACACTGAGGACTGCACAGATCCTTTGTGTGGTCCTTGGGACAGAGCAGACAAATATTATACCCACAGGGGCTATCACTCAGGCACCGATTGCCATCAAGGAGAAGAGCTGAGCTAAGCGGAATTACTTCCCTTCTGAATAAAAAAAGAGAGAGAGAGAGAGATTTACCATTCCAAACCTGGGTGTGTCACCTTTGGCACACCTTTGGCCTTTTGGTGTGGCTCTCTGGCCACACCTACCACAGCCTCTAGAGATTCACCAAAAGTAGACAGTCCACTTAATATAGAGTCATAGTAGAACAAGAAAAGCCACCACAGCTAGAAAAAAAAAATAAGAAACCAAAGAATATCTCCACAATGTCAAACAGCAAATGCAGAAACTGAGGAAACAAGAACAAGGAAGACATCATGGCATCCCCAAATGAACATGACACTCCAATACAAGATTATAAAGATGATGAGATAGAAGAAATGCAAGATATGGATTTCAAAAAATTTATGATAAGAACATCTAGAAGTACTCAAAAACAAATTCTTGAACTACAGAAATCCTTACTGGACAGGATAGAAAATCTCTCTCGTAGAAAATGAAATCTTTAGGAGGAATCAAAATGAAATGAGGAATTTAGTAGAAAATGAAATGTAGATATTGAAGAGAAATCAAAATGAAATGAAGAATTCAGTAGATCAAATGAAAAACACATTTGAGAGCCTTAAAAACAGAATCAGTGAAGCAGAAGAGAGAATTCCAGACTTAGAAGACAGAGCACAGGAAAGTATACAGTCAAACCAAAGAAAAGAAGAGGAAATTAGAAATTAAAAAATATTGTTGGGAATCCATAGGATACTATTAAAAAACCCAACATTCGGGTTCTAGGAGTTCCTGAAGGCATGGAGAGAGAGAAAGGATTAGAAGGCCTTTTTAGTGGGATACTAGCAGAGAACTTCCCGGGTATGGAGAAGGACAGAGAAATCCTAGTACAGGAAGCTCATAGAACCCCTAGTAAACATGACCAAAAGAGATCCTCACCACGACACGTCGTAATCAAACTCACCACAGTGAAACATAAAGAAAAGATCCTAAAATGTGCAAGAGAGAAACGTCAGATTACTCTCAGAGGATCTCCAATTAGATTCACGGCAGACTTCTCATCAGAAACCCTACAGGCTAGGAGGGAATGGCGAGATATAGCCCATGTACTAAGACAGAAAAACTGCCAGCCCATAATATTATATCCTGCAAAGTTCTCATTTGTGATTGAAGGTGAAATAAAGACCTTCCATAGCAAACAGAAATCTACCAACAATAGATGCTGATGAGGATGTGGGGAAAAATGGATGCTAACCCACTGCTGATGGGAATGCAAACATGTAAAGCCACTATGGAAATCAGTTTGGAGATTCCTCAGAAACCTGAATATAACCCTACCATACAACCCAGCCATCCCACTCCTTGGAATTTACCCAAAAGAAATTAAATTGGCAAATAAAAGAGTTGTCTGCACCTCAATGTTTATTGCAGCTCAATTCATAATAGCAAAGACATGGAATCAGCCTAAATGCCCATCAACAGTAGACTGGATAAAGAAATTATGGGATATATACTCTATAGAATACTATACAGCAGAAAAATGAAATCCGGTCATTTGCAACAAAATGGAGGAAGCTGGAAAACATCATGCTAAGTGAAATAAGCAAGTCCCAAAGAGATAAATATCATATGTTCTCCCTAGTGGGTGACAACTAACTGAGCACCTAAAAAGGAAGCCTGTTGAAGTGAAATGGACACTATGAGAAACAATGACTTGATCAGCCCTTGTCCTGACTGTCGAGGAACAACTTACTATTTTATTCCTTTTAGTATTTATTTTGTTCTACTTAATACCATTGGTTGAACTCTTTAATTAACACAAAATTATTCTTAAGTGTTTTAATTTAACTGAAAAGTGATCCCTGTTAAATATAAGAGTGGGAATAAGAGAGGGAGTAGATGTACAATTTGGGACATGCTGAATCGGACTTGCCACAAATGGTAGAGTTAGAAATGAGCCAGGGGATTCCAATTCAATCCTATCAAGGTGTCATGTACCAATGCCATCTCACTAGTCCACGTGATCAGTTTCTGTTCATAATTGATCTTAATGATAGGACTAAGAGTCAAAGGGATCACACAAACAAGACTAGTGTCTGAAAATACTAACCGATAGAATAAAGAAAAGGGAGAGAACGATCCAACATGGGAAGCGGGATACACAGCAGACTCCTAGAATGGCAGATATCCTAAACAGCACTCTGGCCTCAGAATCAGCCCTTAAGGCATTCGGCTCTGGCTGAAGAGCCCATGAGAGTATTTTAGGCATGGAAAGCCAAGACATTCTGGAAAAAAAAATGACCTAAATAAAAGCTCTCTCTGAGTGAGATCCCAGTGGAAAGAACAGGCCATCAAAGAAGGAGGTACCATTCACTGACGGGAGGAGAGAACTTCCACTTTGACTATCACCTTGTCTATATATGATCAGAGTTGGCAAACTCAAGAGGCTTCTATAGCCTTGGCAGCTCATGACAAGAGCCTAGGAGATTACTGATGCCATAAACAAGAATGTCAATTTGTTAAGTCAACAACAGGAGTCACTGTTCATTTATTCCCCATGAAGGATCTCTGTCTTTAATGTGTTATACTATGTGAATCAACGGTATAACTAGTACTCAAACAGTATTTTATACTTTGTGTTTCTGTGTTGGTGCAAACTGTTGAAATGTTTACTTAGTATATACTAAATTGATCTTCTATGTATTAAGAGAATTGAAAATGAATCTTGATGTGAATGGGATGGGAGAGGGAGTGGGAGATGGGATGGTTGTGGGTAGGAGGGAGGTTATGGGGGGGAAAAGCCACTATAATACAAACGTTGTACTTTGGAAATTTATATTTATTAAATAAAAGTTAAAAAAAAAGAAAAAAGAAACCTACCTTACACTTTACACAGAAATCCACCCGAAATTGATTATAGACCTAAATCTACAACCTGATACTATCAACTTATTGGAGAACATTGGAGAAACCCTGCAAGACATTTGCATAGGCAAAGAATTCTTGTAGAAGACCCCAGAGGCACAGGCAATTATAGCCAAAATTGACATGGGATTAAATCAAATTGAGAAACTTCTGTACTGCAAAAGAAACACTCAGCAAAGTTAAGAGGCAATGGACAAAATGGAAGAAATTATTTACAAACAATACAACTGATAAAGGATCAATAACCAGAATATATAGTGATCAAGAAACTCAACAACAACAAAACAATCAAGTTAAATAATAGGCAAAGGACTTAAGCAGACATTTTTCAAAAGAGGGAATCCAAAGGTCCAACAGACACATGAAAAAATGCTCAGGATCACTAGCCATCAGGGAAATGCAAATCAAAACCACAATGAGGTTTCATCTTACCCCCATTTGACTGGCTTTCATAAAGAAATCAAAAAACAATAAATGCTGGCAAGGATGTGGGGAATCCACTGTTGGTGGGAATATAAACTGGTGCAGCTACTGTGGAAGATAGTATGAAAATACCTCAGAAATCTCAATATATACCTACCATATGACTCAGCCATCCCACTCCTAGGAATTAACACAAGGGACATGAAATCAGTATATGAAAGAGTTATCTGTATCCCCATATTAACTGAGTTCAATTCACAATAGCTGAGATATGGAATCAACCAAAATGCCTGTCAACTGAACACTGGATAAAGAAATTATGGGATATATATATAGAGTTAACAGTAATACTTGTTCTCAAAGATTTAGTTTGTTTTAGTGTATTAAGTGGAGGATATTCTTATGTCTCTTAAGTTTTAGTTATGCCTAACTGTCTAACTTCATTGCTTGTTTACTTGGGTGCTTCCTTAATTAATGATTAAATTTGTTGTCAAGGTCTTACTTTCTTTTAATGTATTAAGTGGAATCCTTAAGTGGATTATTATTAAGTGGATATTCTTATGTCTCAGAAGTTGAAGTTATGTCTAAGTGCTCCCAAAAGATGTTATCATTCTTGGATGCTTCTTTAAAGTTCATTAAGTTTCTAAAAAAAAAAAAGAAAGAAAGAAAGAAAGAAAGAGAGAGAGAAAGAAAGAAAGAAGTAAAATAACTTTGAGATGCAATGACTTTGAATAGCCCTTGTCTGGACTGTCGAGGAATAGTTTTGTTTTTTGTTTTCTGTGCAAATTGTTGGAACTCTTAGTATAGAATTGGACATCTGTATATAGAGTTAATTGACAATATGTCTTAGTAGAGAGTTGGAGTGTGGGTGGGAGGGTGGGTATGCTGGGTATGCTATATTCCTAATGTTGTACTTGAGAAATGCATGAAATCTGTATTTCTCAAATAAAAGGTTTCTTTGGAAAAAAATTTTGAAAAATTCTCAATATGCTCATTTGTAAAAACATTTAAGACTAATATAGTTTTTAAAAACATTTCCTTGGGGCCAGCACTGTGGCACAGCAGGTTAATGCCCTGGCCTGAAGCGCTGGCATCCCATATGGGTGCCGGTTCAAGTCCAGGCTGCTCCTCTTCCAATCCAGCTCTCTGCTATGGCCTGGGGAAGCAGTAGAAGATGGCCCAAGTGCTTGGGCCCTTGTACCCAAATGGGAGACTGGGAAGAAGCTCTTGGCTCCTGGCTTCAGATCGGCGCAGCTCCAGCCGTTGCTCCTAATTGGGGAGTGAACCATCAGATGGAAGACCTCTCTCTTTCTGCCTCTCCTCTCTCTGCATAACTCTTTCAAATAAATAAATAAATCTTTAAAAAAATTTTCCTTAAAATTTAAAGACAAGAAAAAATAAGACAAAAGTCCAAAAGAAACTGCCAAGAGGCATCATAAAGTAGCAGCCATTCTGGTAAACATACCACAAAGCAGAGTTTGATTCTTGGCTTTGCTGACTCAGAAGCTGGTGATTATTCTCTTGGCGGGGAGGGGGGGTGAATGCACACCAGCCAAAACACAAGAGACTAATTCATAAGCCAAAATGCCAAGGTACTAAATTATTTATAATGACACATAAACACTACAGAAAGATTTAACTTGTGTCCCACCTGGTATGAACATTCTGTTTTTGTAGACAACTACAACTATAGTCCTAAAGTACTTTTACCTCATCAAAACAGAACTAGAAAAATCCACTGTTTATTGTGAAAACACCATAAAAGTCTAATAATTCCAACTTCACAACAGTGAAGAACTTGTCAAAATAGCATAAATTAAGTCCTATGCCAAACACTTTCTCCCTTGGATGACTTTTAGAAGGACACCACCAACTGTTTCATCCTTAATATTCACCTTTCTTTGTTCCATGTTACAAATTCCCTTCTGTCTAAGATTTGAGCTCTTTCTGTTCATTCTGTCCCACGAATCTTGTTTTCTCTACATATCTTCTAAATACCTTTTGCATGCTTCTCACCTCTCTAATTGTTGTTTTTATAATGAACTCTCAAGACTTGGAGTACCTGGCTAAATTTTACAGGTACCTTCTGAAGTAGGCTTGTGCTTTGAAGTTTGTTTTTCCATTGATTCTAAGTGATTTTGTACTTAGATGTTTATTCTTTGGTTAAGTTTCTCTTTTCATCAATACATTTATTATTAAATTGTTGACTATATCAGGGGACTAATCTTTCAGCACAAAAAACTAACATGGTCTCAGTACATGACTTTCATATAGTAGTAAACAATGTTCAGTAAAACCACAGGTTTATTTTTGGCTCCCTTTAGTTTTCCAATTTAAGAATAAATTCAAGTTGTACTTTCACAGATATAAAGCTAATTTTACAAAGAGTAAGTCAGCCACTTAAGCAACACATGAGAACATATTGGCAAAAAGCTGACCATGGAGTTCAAATTTTTCCTCTATTATTTCTACCACTAACACAAATAATAAATAGGTAAACTCTCTCAGCTTTAATAAGATCCCAAATAAAGGAGAGCTATTATCAAGACACTATCATCTGATAAGAATGTTATCTAGGCCGGTGCTGTGGCTCAACAGGCTAATCCTCTGCCTTGCGGCGCCGGCACACCGGGTTCTAGTCCCAGTCGGGGCGCCGGATTCTGTCCTGGTTGCCCCTCTTCCAGGCCAGCTCTCTGCTATGGCCCGGGAGTGCTGTGGAGGATGGCCCAAGTGCTTGGGCCCTGCACCCCATGGGAGACCAGGAGAAGCACCTGGATCCTGCCTTTGGAACAGCGCGATGCGCCGGCCGCAGCGCACCAGCCGCGGCGGCCACTGGAGGGTGAACCAACGGCAAAGGAAGACCTTTCTCTCTGTCTCTCTCTCTCTCTCTCACTGTCCACTCTGCCTGTCAAAAATTAAAAAAAAAAAAAAAAAAAGGCGAAGCCAAGACGGCGGATAGTGAGGACGTGTGCCGATAGTCTGGAAAATAAAGTTTCATAAAAGTGGAATTACTGTAGCCTCAGGAAAAGATTCAAGAAAAAAACTGCAGAGGAAACGCTTCTGGATCTAGTGGATGTGACACAGAGGACCTACAAGGAGCCCACCGCGTGGAAACCCAACCGCGGGAGCCGAGCCGCAGAATCTCCTCAGCGCGGGAACGAACCGGAGGTAAGACAAAAGCCTCAGAAATGCGAGACATTAGTGGGGAAAGGCAGAGGCCCCTCCCTCCACTTGAGCAAAACAAAGAGCAGGCACCATTTTACAAATGTAAAGCCCCAATGAGTACACAAACTCAGTAACTTTGCATCTAAGGTGAAACTTGAGAACACATTGAGGGCTGTATAAACTCTTTGTGTGGTCCCAGGGGTAGTTCAAATGAATACTCACAGAGGCCAGATTTCAACTACCCTCAATACCACTCAGCCATTCGGAATTACTTCCCAACTGAGTCAAAAAAAAAAAAAAAGGAGAGAGAGAGAGAGATCCAGCAAGGAGCAAGGTGAGTCACTTTTTGCACAGCCTTAAACCTGAAGAATCAAGCAGAGCTCTCTGGCCACACCCATCACAGCCTCTAAGGATCCATCAAAGCAGACAGCCCACTTAGAGGCATAGTATAACGAGAAAAAATCACCACAGCAAAAAAAAAAAAACATAAATTATCTCCAACATGCCAAACAACAAATGTAGAAGCCGAGGTAACAAGAGCAAGGAAGACGCTATGATGCCTCCAAATGAACAAGACACCCCAATCCAAGATTATGAAGATGAAGAGATAGAGGAAATGCAAGAAGCAGATCTCAAAAAACTGATAAGAACATTAAGAAGTTCTCAAAAAAAAATTCTTGCACTACAGAAATCCTTAATGGACAAGATAGAAAATCTCTCTCGTGAAAATGAAATATTAAGGAGGAATCAAAATGAAATGAAACAACTAGTAGAACATGAAACTGTGATAGTGAACAGAAACCATAATGAAATGAAGAACTCAATAGATCAAATGACAAACACATTAGAAAGCCTTAACAACAGAATGGGTGAAGCAGAAGAGAGAATATTGGAATTAGAAGACAGAGAACAGGAAAGGAAACAGTCAAATCAAAGAAAAGAAGAAGAAATCAGCAATCTAAAAAATACTGTCAGGAATCTACAGGATACTATTAAAAAAACCAACATTCGGGTTCTAGGAGTTCCTGAAGGCATGGAGAGGGAGAAAGGATTAGAAGGCCTTTTTAGTGAGATACTAGCAGAAAATTTCCCAGGTTTGGAGAAGGACAGAGAAATGCTACTAAAGGAAGCTCATAGAACCCCTAATAAACATGACCAAAAGAGATCCTCACCACGACACGTCGTAATCAAACTCAACACAGTGAAACATAAAGAAAAGATCCTAAAATGTGCAAGAGAGAAACGCCAGATTACTCTCAGAGGATCTCCAATTAGACTCACAGCTGACTTCTCTTCAGAAACCCTACAAGCTAGGAGAGAATGGCGAGATATAGCCCAGGTACTAAGAGAGAAAAACTGCCAGCCCAGAATATTATATCCTGCAAAGCTCTCATTTGTGAATGAAGGTGAAATAAAGACCTTTCACAGCAAACAGAAATTGAAAGAATTTGTCGCCACTCGTCCAGCCCTGCAAAAGATGCTTAAAGATGTGTTACATACAGAAACACAGAAACACGGTCACCAATATGAAAGAAGGTAAAGGAAGGAAACCTCACAGCAAAAGATCACAGGAATCTCAAACCATATATTAGAAAATATCTTTGGCAAATGGCAGGGCAAAGTTATTCCTTCTCAATAGTCACATTGAATGTTAATGGCTTGAACTGTCCTGTTAAAAGACACCGATTGGCTGATTGGGTTAAGGAACAAAACCCATCTTTTTGCTGCTTACAAGAAACTCATCTTTCCAACAATGATCCATACAGGCTGAAAGTGAAAGGCTGGAAAAAGATATACCACGCCAACAGAAATGAAAAAAGAGCAGGCGTAGCCTTCTTAATATCGGACAACATAAACTTTACCACAAAAACTGTTAGGTGAGACAAAGAGGGGCACTATTTAATGATTAAAGGATCCATTCAACAGGAAGATATAACGATTATCAATGTATATGCACCTAATTACAGGGCACCAGCTTATTTAAAAGACTTGTTGAGGGACTTAAAGGGGGACTTAGACACCAATACAATAGTACTGGGGGACTTCAATACTCCACTCTCAGAGATAGACAGATCAACAGGACAGAAGATCAACAAGCAGACAGTAGATTTAAATGACACTATAGCCCAAATGGATCTAACAGATATCTACAGAATATTTCATCCTACATCTAAAGACTTTACATTCTTCTCAGCAGTACATGGAACCTACTCTAGGATTGACCAAATACTAGGCCATAAAGCAAGTCTCAGCAAATTCAAAAGAATTAGAATCATACCATGCAGCTTCTCAGACCACAAAGGAATGAAATTGGAAATTAGCAACTCAGGAATCCCTAGAGCACATGCAAACACATGGAGATTGAACAACATGCTCCTGAATGAACAATGGGTCATAGAAGAAATTAAAAGAGAAATCAAAATTTTCTGGAAGTAAATGAGGATAACAGCACAACATACCAAAACCTATGGGATACAACAAAAGCAGTGTTAAGAGCAAAGTTTATTTCAATAGGTGCCTACATCAAGAAATTGGAAAGGCACCAAATGACCTTCAAGACACCTCAAGGATCTAGAACATCCGCAGCAAACCAAACCCAAACCCAGTAGGAGAAGAAAAATAATTAAAATCAAAGAAGAAATCAACAGGGTTGAATCAAAAAAAAAATTACAAAAAATCAGCCAAATGAGGAGCTGGTTTTTTGAAAAAATAAACAAAATTGACACCCCATTGGCCCAACTAACTAAAAAAAGAAGAGAAAAGACCCAAATCAATAGGATCAGAGATGAAAAGGGAAACATAACAACAGACACCACAGAAATAAAAAGAATCATCAGAAATTACTACAAGGACTTGTATGTCAGCAAACAGGGAAATCTATCAGAAATGGACAGATTCTTGGACACATGCAACCTACCTAAATTGAGCCAGGAAGACATAGAAAACCTAAACAGACCAATAACTGACACAGAAATTGAAACAGTAAAAAGGCCCTCCCAACAAAGAAAAGCCCAGGGCCAGATGGATTCACTGATGAGTTCTACCAGACATTTAGAGAAGAACTATCTCCAATTCTTCTCAAACTATTCAGAACAATCGAAAAAGAGGGAATCCTCCCAAATTCTTTCTATGAAGCCACCATCACCTTAATTCCTAAGCCAGAAAAAGATGCAACATTGAAAGAGAATTACAGACCAATATCCCTGATGAACATAGATGCAAAAATACTCAATAAAATTCTGGGCAATAGAATGCAACAACACATCAGAAAGATCATCCACCCAGACCAAGTAGGATTTATCCCTGGATGCAGGGATGGTTCAACATACGCAAAACAATCAATGTAATACACTACATTAACAGACTGCAGAAGAAAAACCATATGATTCTCTCAATAGATGCAGAGAGAGCATTTGATAAAATACAACACCCTTTCATGATGAAAACTCTAAGCAAACTGGGTATGGAAGGAACATTCCTCAATACAATCAAAGCAATATATGAAAAACCCACGGCCAACATCCTATTAAATGGGCAAAAGTTGGAAGCATTTCCGCTGAGATCTGGTACCAGACAGGGATGCCCACTCTCACCACTGCTAGTCAATATAGTACTGGAAGTTTTGGCCAGAGGTATTAGGCAGGAAAAAGAAATTAAAGGGATACAAATTGGGAAGGAAGAACTCAAACTATCCCTCTTTGCAGATGATATGATTCTTTATTCAGGGGACCCAAAGAACTCTACTAAGAGACTACTGGAACTCATCGAAGAGTTTGGCAAAGTAGCAGGATATAAAATCAATGCACAAAAATCAACAGCCTTTGTATACACAGGCAATGCCACAGCTGAGGAAGAACTTCTAAGATCAATCCCATTCACAATAGCTACAAAAACAATCAGATACCTTGGAATAAACTTAACCAAAGACGTTAAAGATCTCTACAATGAAAACTACAAAACCTTAAAGAAAGAAATAGAAGAGGACACCAAAAAATGGAGAAATCTTCCATGCTCATGGATTGGAAGAATCAATATCATCAAAATTTCTATTCTCCCAAAAGCAATTTATACATTCAATGCAATACCCATCAAGATACCAAAGACCTTCTTCTCAGATCTGGAAAAAATGATGCTGAAATTCATATGGAGACACAGAAGACCTCGAATAGCCAAAGCAATCCTGTACAACAAAAACAAAGCCGGAGGCATCACAATACCAGATTTCAGGACATACTACAGGGCAGTTGTAATCAAAACAGCATGGTACTGGTACAGAAACAGATGGATAGACCAATGGAACAGAATAGAAACGCCAGAAATCAATCCAAACATCTACAGCCAACTTATATTTGACCAAAGATCCCAATCCAATCCCTGGAATAAGGACAGTCTATTCAATAAATGGTGCTGGGAAAATTGGATTTCCACGTGCAGAAGCTTGAAGCAAGACCCATACCTATCACATTACACAAAAATCCACTCAACATGGATTAAAGACTTAAATCTACGACCTGAAACCATCAAATTATTAGAGAGCATTGGAGAAACCCTGCAAGATATAGGCACAGGCAAAGACTTCTTGGAAAATACTCCACCAGCACAGGCAGTCAAAACCAAAATTAACATTTGGGATTGCATCAAATTGAGAAGTTTCTGTACTTCAAAAGAAACAGTCAGGAAAGTGAAGAGGCAACCAACAGAATGGGAAAAAATATTTGCAAACTATACTACAGATAAAGGGTTGATAACCAGAATCTACAAAGAAATCAAGAAAATCCACAACAACAAAACAAACAATCCACTTAAGAGATGGGCTAAGGACCTCAATAGACATTTTTCAAAAGAGGAAATCCAAATGGCCAACAGACACATGAAAAAATGCTCAGGATCACTAGCAATCAGAGAAATGCAAATCAAAACCACAATGAGGTTTCACCTCACCCCGGTTAGAATGGCTCACATTCAGAAATCTACCAACAGCAGATGCTGGAGAGGATGTGGGGAAAAAGGGACACTGACCCACTGTTGGTGGGAATGCAAACTGGTTAAGCCACTATGGAATTCTGTCTGGAGATTCCTCAGAAACCTGAACATAACCCTACCATACAACCCAGCCATCCCACTCCTTGGAATTTACCCAAAGGAAATTAATTTGGCTAATAAAAAAGCCATCTGCACATTAATGTTTATTGCAGCTCAATTCACAATAGCTAAGACCTGGAACCAACCCAAATGCCCATCAACAGTAGACTGGATAAAGAAATTATGGGACATGTACTCCATAGAATACTATACAGCAGTAAGAAACAACGAAACCCGGTCATTTGCAACAAGATGGAGCAATCTGGAAAACATCATGCTGAGTGAATTAAGCCAGTCCCAAAGAGACAAATATCAATTGTTTTCCCTGATCGGTGACAATTGAGCACCAAAGGGGAAACCTGTTAAGTGAAATGGACACTATAAGAAACAATGACCTGATCAGCTCTTGTCCTGACTCTAGATGTACAATGTAATACTTTATCCTTTTTAGTATTTGTTGTTGTTGTTGTTGTTCTAGTACTAGTGGTTGAACTCTGTAATTAACACACAATTATTCTTAGGTGTTTAAATTTTAACTGAAAAGTGATCCCTGTTAAATTTAAGAGTGGAAAAAGAGAGGGAGGAGATGTACAATTTGGAACATGCTCAATCGGACTGGCCGCAAATGGTGGAGTTAGAAATGTGCCAGGGGATTCCAACACAATCCCATCAAGGTGGCATGTACCAATGCCATCTCACTAGTCCAAGTGATCAATTTCAGCTCACAATTGATGGCTCTGATAGGTCTAAGAGTCAAAGGGATCACACAAACAAGACAAGTGTCTGCTAATACTAACTGATAGAATCAAAAAGGAAGAGAATGATCCAACATGGGAAGCGGGATACACAGCAGACTCATAGAATGGCAGATGTCCTAAACAACACTCTGGCCTCAGAATCAGCCCTTAAGGCATTCGGATCTGGCTGAAGAGCCCATGAGAGTATTGTAGGCATGGAAAGCCAAAATACCATGGAAAAGAAAAAAAAGACCTAAATGAAAGATCTCTGTGAGTGAGATCCCAGTGGAAAGAACAGGGCCATCAAAGAAGGAGGTACCTTTCTCCGAAGGGAGGAGAGAACTTCCACTTTGACTATGACCCTATCGGAATAAGATCAAAGTCAGCGAACTCTAAAGGCTTCCATAGCCCTGACAACTCATGACTCGAGCCTAGGGAGATTACTGACGCCATGAACAGGAGTGTCGAATTGTTAAGTCAGCAACAGGAGTCACTGTGTACTTACACCCCATGTGGGATCTGTCCTTAATGTGTTGTCTAATGTGAAGTGATGCTATAACTAGTACTGAAACAGTATTTTTACACTTTGTGTTTCTGTGTGGGTACAAACTGATGAGATCTTTACTAATTATATACTGAATTGATCTTCTGTATATAAAGATAATTGGAAATAAAAAAAAAAACAACCTGGTGTTAAATTGGAAATGGCATAGAAAATTAATTAATTTTAAAAAAATATTATGTAGGATCTCTGTCTTTAATGTGCTGTACACTCTTATTTAATGTAATACTCTTATTTAAGTACTCCAACGGTAGTTTTTTCACTTTGTGTTGCTATATGGAGCAAACTGTTGAAATCTTTACCTAATATATACTAAACTGATCTTCTGTATATAAAGAGAATTGAAAATGAATCTTGATGTGAATGGAAGGGGAGAGGGAGCGGGAAAGCGGAGGGTTGTGGGCGGGAGGGAAGTTATGGGAGGGGGGAAGCCATTGCAACCCATAAGCTGTACTTTGGAAATTTATATTCATTAAATAAAAGTTTAATAAAAAAATTAAAAAAAGAAGAAGAAGAAGAAGAATGTTATCTAGCTTAATCAAACACTTTTACTTTCATTTCACTGTTATATAAATCTAGTATATGCTGTCCCTTCCAAATTCCTTCTGGCAGTTTCATTAGGTGTTTAACCTTATAAAATATATCTTAGTAAATGAAGACAACTAGCTTTCCACAGTTCATATAGTCATTATCACTACATTATGAAGTAGAAGTGCTATATCTATGTTTCCATCCTCTTCTTTCTACACTGTTCTTTCACTTTCCCTATGTCAAGCATCTTTGTCCTATCAAAACTTTCTACCAGGTAAGGATCTGATACTCATTTACATCTGTGAATTATGACTAAGCCATCCATTACTACCTTCCTGGAGAGAGAGGGGGAGGGAGTCTATCTCAACAAAAATTAAACCCTTGATTAAGAAAGTGAGAAAAATGTTTTTATAGCAGTAAAGTAAATGAAGCTCTCTGAAACCATACCAAATCCTTTTAAACTTAAGAATATCATGTTCTTCACATTGTTCTTTCCTCATTTGTAGTTTTGTTTGGTTTTCTTTTATGCCTATAGCAAGTACACCGGGCTGTGTAATACATAAACACATTAATTAGCAAAAATCTGTTTGTTGAATTATTTATGTTGGATTTTTCTCCCTTGGCTAACCAATTGATGTCATCAGTGAGTATTTAGGTTATTCAACTTTTGCTATAAAAAGAACTCAACAGAAATAACTGGCTATACCTGAATTAATTTTTTTAAATAGGGAAGAAAATTTGAAAAATGAATATAATTACTTAAAAAAAATTGTAAAACCACTTTAAAGCTTGCCAAAATCAGTAATATATGAAAATCAGTGGCCAGGGAATATTAATTTTAAACCAAATTATTCTTGAGTTTTCAAGGAAAGTAATTTGACTAGGTCACCATTTTTATTTTCCAGAATTTGGCAGATCTGCACATAATCTTTACTATATTGGAATTAGACTTATCCTCTTGAAAGGACACTAAGTCAATATCTATGTCATATCTTACTTCATATCTTACTGCCTTCTCCATGAAAGCTTCCCTGATTCCTCCAGACATTTATAGGTACAAATTCCCATGTGCAGTTTTCTTGTACATATTTCCATAGTACATTTTCTCATAATGTAAATTAATTATCAATTTATATCCTTGTCTCTTCCACTAAGCTATAAGTTCCTTATAAGTAAAAACCATGTCTTAACCATTTTTATATTCTCCACCTTATTCTTAACAGTGAGATATTAATAAAATATCTAGAAAAAGACCTTACAATCTCATGCTGACAATTCAGTACCTTTAAAAGTATCAAGTTAAGTTTGAGCCATTTATGAAAAATATGAAAGGAAAAAAAAGGATGGCTCTTCACCATAAGATTGAAAGTTAATGGGGAGGTCCAGGCAAGAATATAAGTAATTATGAAAACAGAATAAATCATATATCAGATGTACAAATGAAGTGCTATAAGCACACAGTATAGAGAGAAGCTAGCTCAGACTGGGAAAGAGGGATCAAGGAAGGTTTCCAGGAAGAGGCAAATAGGTCTTTAAAAAATGATGAGAGTTTTAACAGGAAGAAATGGTAAGAAAATACAAAGAACTGATTAAAATCCAGTTTGGCACTCAAATACAGTATGTGAAGAGGAATATTGAAAAAAAGTGGAAAAACAGATTAGAATCAGTTCTTAGACATGACAAATTAAGGAATTTGGAGAAATCAATTTACAAATATTTGAATGAAAAAAATGAGATTTCTTCTTGGTGCTCCAAACTATTTCCTAAAAATCACTGAATTTATTACTAAAAAAAGCTTAGAGCCCCCAAAATACCAACACAATAAATGTCTTTTCCACACATGATTTTCATTAGAGTAATCAGATATGAAATGAGATTTTGGAGAACACAATTAGAGACAATTTTCAGAGTAAGTAATTTCAACATATCCAAAATGTCCCATATAAAATGACTCTTCATTCTGTCTTCATTTGCACCAAAAGCATGTTTCAAAAATCTGAAAATGTCTCCTCCAAGACCCAAAACCATAGAAAAATTAACAAAATATACTTACTGTAACACAACCTTTAGCAGCTCCTTTTATTTTACCAATATAAACAGAAGTAAATATAAAATCCAGTTGTAGAGTCATCTTATTACTAGGCATAATACAGGAAATGTTTTCCATGACAGGATTGTATGAACATAATTCAGATGATGTCTAAAAGGGAATAAATTATAAAATGCATATAACCCTGTATATTTTATAAATGTGGAAATGTTTTTCAAAGTCTCTTTATATTACCATCAGTGACTTTATAAAGGATTCTATACTGTTCTTACCATGTAGAAATAGCTACTTGCACTTCTTACATTTCTTTTTCTGAAAAAATAGACATAATTACTTTAAAGCTCAAATCCAAATTTAATTCCACGGATCTAAGCTACTCTGATTCAAAGCCATGGTTTCCTATTCAATATTCCCTAATAAGCATTATTTACTTCTAAATCAACAAAAATACTTTAGTGTATTTTTTTAACTTTTATTTAATAAATATAAATTTCCAAAGTACAGCTTATGGATTACAATGGCTCCCACCCACCATAACTTCCCTCCTACCCACAACCCTCACATCTCCCATTCCCTCTCCCATTCCATTCACATCAAGATTCATTTTCAATTATCTTTATATACAGAAGAACAGTTTGGTATATATTAAGTAAAGATTTCATCAGTTTGCACCCACACAGAAACACAAAGTATAAAATACTGTTTCAGTACTAGTTATAGCATTACTTCACATTGGACAACACATTAAGGACAGATCTCACATGAGACGTAAGTACACAGTGACTCCTGTTGTTGATTATCAATTTTACACTCTTGTTTATGGCGAGAGTAATCTTCCTAGGCTCTAGTCATGAGTTGCCAAGGCTATGGAAGCCTTTTGAGTTCGCCGACTCTGATCATATTTCGACAGGGTCATAGTCAAAGTGGAAGTTCTCTCCTCCCTTCAGAGAAAGGTACCTCCTTCTTTGATGGCCCTGTTCTTTCCACTGGGATTTCACTCAGAGAGATCTTTCATTTAGGTCATTTTTTTGTTTTGCCAGAGTGTCTTGGCTTTCCATGCCTAAAATACTCTCATGGGCTCTTCAGCCAGAGCCGAATGCCTTAAGGGCTGATTCTGAGGCCAGAGTGCTGTTTAGGACATCTGCCATTCTAGGAGTCTGCTGTGTATCCCGCTTCCCATGATGGATCATTCTCTCCTTTTTTTTTATTCTACCGGTTAGTATTTTCAGACACTAGTCTTGTTTGTGTGATCCCTTTGACTCTTAGTCCTATCATTAAGATCAATTATGAACAGAACAAAAATACTTTAGTTTAAAATGAGTTTTTATGTCTTTTAATCTCTACTACCACCTTATTGTAAGTTTTTTTCTTTCCCATTCCATAAATAAAGCAAAGAGATATTTGGATTTGTTAAATGACTTGCTCAAGGTTATGCATTTCCTAAGAAGCAAAACTAAGAGTCTAACCCGAGTATCTATTTCCAGGTCAAATGTTACTAGAAATACACAAAATTCCTTACATTAACCAAGATAATGATATGGCTTTTGCAATTTTAATGAGCAATGAAGGGAATTAAGTGCCTAATAACCAACTTTTATGTTGAATCTATATGCTTCATAGCAGACATTTTATTTAAAGACAGATAAGAAGAAATGGCCCAAAAAATCGTATCACTCTCACAGAAACAGCTACACAACTCTTCTTTCAAACTGTAATGCAACCGGACAATATTAGCAGTAGCTGCATCCCACAGTCTCTTCTGATTTTTATACTGCTTTCAGATTTTTTGCCTAGCCTCTCCATATTTTTCTTCTTTAACCCTACTATCAATCACAAATGACCACTAAAGCAATATTATGCATTTATACTCACTCCTATCTCTAACAATTTTGATTAATTCTTATCTAAAACATATATGATGCTCATTAATTCTAATCCATTCTAAGATGTCATTTAGCTTAACAGAATTTCTTTATCATTCTCTTATTTCTTACTATACATTGTAACTCCCTAAATTAAAAAATGAATGAATTCAACTGCAGGTGATTTCAATCAGCCAAATAATTGTATTCTTGTTTTTAGTGATAAAATAAGAAGTTGGTATAGAATAATTTCTTATTGGACCTCACATTTTCATAAAAGACTGCCTTCTAAAAATAAGCAATCCATGTTTCTCGTAACTTCATTTGAAACTGGAAACAAGGGAGTGTGTGGAGACGTGATATTCTGTCTTATATGCCTTGGTAGGTCTCTACAGTCTTTAAGTATTTACTTCTAGGTTGTTATCACAAATTCTATAAATGCTATAAGAGAAGCATTTTCTTAAAAAAAAAAAGATTTATTTGAAAAGTAGAGTTACAAAGAGAGAAGGGGAGACACACACACACACACCCAGAGAGAGAGAGAGAGAGAGAGAGAATATCTTCCATTCACTGGTTCACTCCCCAAATGGCCATAATGGACAGGGCAGGGCCAGGCCAAAACAAGAAGCCTGGAACTCCACCCGAGTCTCACACAAGGGTGGGAAGGGCCCAAGCACTTGGGCCATCTGCTGCTCTCCCAGGAGAGTAGGGAGCTAAATGGGAAGCAGAGGAGCTGGCCCTCAAACCAGCACTCTGATATGGGATTCCAGTATTGCAAGGGGCAGCTACACCCACAACACTACAACATCGGCCCTGAGAAATTATTTTCTTATAATCATTTCATATTGCCATGTCAGTTTATATGATATCAAGATAACTAAACAATCTACAAATTTAAACTCATTATCAACAACACTTCTAATTATAAATATACCTAAGTGATCAAGTAAACTACTAACCCAAACTGACAAGAATAGTTACATTTCAGCGAAAATTCAGAATTTAATTGCTGAGGTGGTTTCAGTGTAGAGTACCAAATACAAAAGAAATGCCCATGAAACAATAAACATACCACCAAACTGTTTTCATAAATCTCACCAAATGCTTCCATCACAGCCTACAAAATAACAGTCTGCCATTGTTAAAAACAAACCAACAGATGTTCTCCATTATTTCGCACTACTAATCACTTATAATCATTTCCTAAAAATAGGATAATCAGAGGCTGATAACACTTAAATGATTTGAACCTTCCTCTTTAAAGGGTTATGTTAAAAATATGATTATTGTTTACTGATATTAAACTTAACATACTTCCATTTATTAATTTCAGTAATAAAGAAAAGACAAAGGATTTACCAGCTTGATAGGTTTCTGATGCTATTATAAATGTGTTCACACAAGGATACTTCAAAAAGTTCAGGGAAGTTGGAATTAAAAGATGCTTATTTTGAAGCAAAATAATTTTGAAATCCATGCATAGTTCTTTCATAATACACATTTTCCATTAACTTTTTGATGATCATCTTCATATGTTATTTCATTTAATACTCAAAATAATCCTTGGGGGAGGTGCTATTATCCTCATGCAACATATGAGGAAAGTCAGGCTTAAAGAAGTCGTGACTCGTCCAAATGACAGCCAGGATTTAACATAGGTCTGTGTATCTCCAAAAGCCATGTTCTTTCTTCCATATCCTACCATCTTAAAGTACATGGGGAGAAAGAATAATTCCAAGTAGCAATGGTACTCACAAGACCAGAAAACATAAATACCAGAAACTGTGTATATAAAATATTCTGGCAGAACAGTTAATTGCCCATTAAGAATCATTGGGGGGGGGGGGGAGATTCAAGACATAAAATATTTAAGCTGAAAAAATAGAAATGATGGGGCCAGTGCTGTGGCTTAGTGGGTAAAGCCATCTGCCATGAGTGCTAGTTTGAGTTCCAGCTGCCAGCTGCTCCACTCCCAATCCAACTTCCTGCTAATGCACCTGGGAAAGCAGCAGAGGATGGCCCAAGTGCTTGGGCCCCTACATCCAGGTAGGAGACCCAAAATTGAGCTCTTGGCTCCTAGCTTTGGATCGGCCCAGCTCCAGCCATTAATGGCCATTTGGGGAGTGAACCAGTGGATGTAAGATCTCTCTCTCGGGCCAGCGCCGTGGCTTAACAGGCCAATCCTCCGCTTTGCGGCGCCGGCACATCAGGTTCTAGTCCCGGTTGGGGCGCCGGATTCTATCCCGGTTGCCCCTCTTCCAGGCCAGCTCTCTGCTATGGCCCAGGAAGGCAGGGGAGGATAGCCCAAGTCCTTGGGCCCTGCACTCGCATGGGAGACCAGGAGAAGCACCTGGCTCCTGGCTTCGGATCAGTGAGATGCACCGGCCACAGCGGCCATTGGAGGGTGAACCAACAGCAAAAAGGAAGACCTTTCTCTCTGTCTCTCTCTCACTATCCACTCTGCCTGTCAAAAAATAAATTAATTAAAAAAATATTTTAAAAAAAAAAAAAGATCTCTCTCTCTCCCTCTCCCTCTCCCTCTGCCTCTCTCTCCCTCCCTCTCTGTAACTCTGACTTTCAAATAAATAACCTTTTAAAATATATACATATAAACGACTAGGGAAAAATGATATAAGCTTTTCACTTCAAAATAAAAAAATTACATACTTCACTCAAGCTAACAAGAAAATTGTCTCAAAATTCAATATAAGAAAATACATAATTTGTATTACAATATTTTGCTTCATTAAGCAATTAACAAGTCATCTTACAAATAACATATATTTCACTGTAATATGTGAGAAGGAAGAAATAAATTACCTGTACAGATTCACATGTAACCAATGGTAGTTCTGATAATGTTGACTCAGACCTGCTCTCACTTTCATTAGTGATCCCATGGTCTTGTCTAGGTTGTAATTTAAGAACTTCAGAACTCTTGTGTTCAATGGGTCCTTCTTCATCACTGGAAACAACAACTGAAATGGAAAAATGTACATTAAATATGTCACAACCATCATATATCAAAAAGGGAAGCTTCTAGTTAATTTAATATATCCTTAAGAATCCCATTAAGCTTAATCATTTAAATATATTCAGCTTTAAAACTGGCTTCTTGGGGCCAGCGCTGTGGCGTAGCAGGTAAAGCAGCCACCTGCAGTGCTGGCATCCCACATGGGTGCCGTTCAAGTCCCAGCTGCTCCATGTCCAATCTAGCTCTGCTATGGCTTGGGAAACCAGTGGAAGATGGCCCGAGTCCTTGTGCCCCTGCACCCGCGTGGGAGAGCTGAAAGAAGCTCCTGGCTCCTGGCTTCAGATTGGTGCAGCTCCAGCCATTGCAGCCAATTGGGGAGTGAACCAACAAATGAATGACCTCTCTCTCTCTCTCTCTCTCTCTCTCTCTGTCTCTGTCTCTCCTTCTCTCTCTGTGTAACTCTGACTTTCAAATAAATAAATCTTAAAAAAAAAAAAAGAAAAAAGTGGGGGCCAGCGCCATGGCGCACTAGGTTATTCCTCCGCCTGTGGACCCAGCATCCCATATAGACACTGGGTTCTAGTCCCGGTTGTTACTCTTCCAGTCCAGCTCTCTGCTGTGGCCTAGGAAGGAGGATGGTCTGAGTCCTTGGGCCCCTGCACCCGCATGGGAGACCAGGAAGAGACTCCTGGCTCCTGGCTTTGGATCGGCGTAGCTCCGGCCGTAGTGGCCATTTCTCTCTGTCTGTCTCTCTCACTGTCTGTAACTCTACCTGTCAAATAAATAAATAAAATTTATTTAAAAAAAAAACTACCTAAAAAAAATTACCTAATTTATAATAGCCCTATACAATGCTTTATATCACTGCTATTATCAACAGTTACCTGTAACCTTACCTTCTCGAGGATAAACATCTTTAAAAATGATTAAAGCCATGAGGAGATCTTAGAACAAGTTTCAACAGCATATTGTGCCATCACCCTAAATTGCCCTTTAAACCCTATTAATTAGCTGGCTTTTGGACAAACAAATGGATGATCATGGGGAAATGTGGGAGAGTATTCACTGCATTTCCTTTAGCATGTTTTCCCTATGACCTCACCAGCTACCCAAAAGGTTATTAAATCAAAATTAATGAGAATTAGCTGGTACTCAAACTCTCTGTATGTCACCTTCATCAATCAAATGACAGTAATAATCATCCTTGGAGAACCTTTTTTAAAAACTATTAGCTGCTCTTCCTTTCCAACTTGGGCCCTACAAGATGGCTCTCACAAAGAAGGGTGGCAAGAAGAAGGGCCATACTGCCATCAGTGAAGTCATGACCCAACATCAACATTCACAAATGCATCCATGGAGTGAGCTTCAAGAAGCATGCCCCTCTGGCACTCAAAAAGATCCAGAAGTTTGCCATGAAAGAGATGGGGAGTCCAGATGTGCACACTGATACCAGGCTCAACAAAGCCATCTGGGCCAAAGGAATAAGGAACATCTCATACCACAGCTGTGTGAGATTGTCCAAAAAATGTAATGAGGATGAAGATTCACCAAACAAGCTCTACACTTTGATTACTTATGGACTTGTCACCACTTTTAAAAATCTATAGACAGTCAATGTGGATGAGAACTGATTAAAATGTAAAACATTTCTTCCTGTTTTGATTTTCCTTTTCTAGTTGCTATTTAATGCGTGTTTCGTGTTCAAAAGTAGTACCTGATTTCTGAGATCATTTGGAAAATTTCCTAAACAAGGATCCCTGTGTTCCCCTCCCCAAACCCTACAGCTTGATTATTTGTAGAGGGAGTGTCTAGCAGGTTTGAGATGGAAAGAATGATGCTGGTGCTTTTATTTGTGTGGTTTAATTAATTCTAAGATAAATTTTTTCCAGAAGACATAGATTTCACTTGCCATAGGCCTGTTTTCACATTTTAATAACCAAATGTATAATTGATTAAAAAAAAACCTACTGAGTTAGATTATGTGTACTAACCTAAAAATAATCATATCTGCTTCCAAATACCGAAACTGGTATTCCAAGAGTCACAAAGAAATTTCCAAACCCTCAAGACTTTTTTTTCCCCAATATTTTACACAGTGATGTTATAACCACTTATTGCTTTAGCAAAATTGTTTGGGGAAAAATTTAAGTAAAGCAGAGAACATCAAGTGTTTCTATAACCCTCCTATTACTTACTTGGTTCAGCAGAAATCAATGATTGGTTCCCTTCATGGTGTCCACTTGGAACAGAATTTTCTATTGTATTCAATTCATTCTCAATCTTTTCAATCAGGGAAGAAATACCCACAGAATCACTGGAAATAGAGTTCTCTAAAGATTCAGAGGTTGAACAGGCAGAGGCAGTTTTGGGAACAGTACTCAAAGCCAATTCCTGACTATTAAATGCAGACAGTTTAGTAAAATCATTTTCAATAGATTCAGGGGAAACTTCTTCAAGTAGTTTTCTGTCCTGATGATAGTTTTCACTTGACTTGTCAAACTCCGCAGATACTGTTGAGTCATTTTCTGGTTCTTTCTGAACATAGATAAGTGCATACAAAATTTTAGCATTTTTCAAATTTGCTTAAAAGACTTTTATAAGGTTTAAACTCCTAACAAATAATATAAAAGCAAAAATATTATGTCATTTCTATAACTGCATGGATAGAAAACTACATAAAGATATGGGTTTAATCTGTCTCATCTGAAGCCTAAACAACTGTTTAATGGATAATATTGGAAGATGCTCATCTTTATAAGTGATTCACATGGTCTCCCATGACCTAAGTCAATTTTAGAATGAAATTATCTTTTAAATATTAAATATTTTTATCTTGCAAAAGTAATAAGGTGATGTAATCAACCACTATAGTAACAATAGGAAACAGATTAAAATGTAACAGGATAATATTAACAATTATGAATATCAAACATTATCTTCAGTATCTCCAGCACTATGCAAATCATGTTTACATTTATAATTTAAAGGTATTACAAGGTGCCTTATTTTGTGAATAAAAAGAATCACAAAACTGTCTTCCCATGACCTCATTCTATTGTTCATTCTATAAAAAGTCTTTGAAATAGGAAATATATGTATTAAGAACAGCACTTTAATTATAACACATTCTCTAAATTCTAGATAAATAGAAGCATAATTAATTCAGTAAGCACATTGCCACCAACAAAAGCAATGTGATAATTTTACAAAGCAAGTGAAAAAAATAAGAAGCTGGACTGCATAAATAGGATTTGGTTAAAAGTTATTGGCTCTAAGCTGAAAAGCCCTTCACTCAGCCCAACTTCCAAAGTGACCACTGCAGCTGAGGGGATGGTCAAGTAGGGTCAGCAACATTGCAGGCAGAACTGTAAATTTCTTGTTAGAGATGCCCCCTGCCTTTACCTGGCCAGCTCTCCTCCCAGGCCAGCCAAGTAATGAAAGTCAACAGAGTGCCTTCCCCTAGGAGGTTCACACCTCCCTTAGGATATACCCCATGTGAAGAGATAGATAGGTCTGGGCCTCTGAATTTACAAGGCCTAAAGCCCACCAGAGTATTATCAAGCCCCTTCTATCAGGTTCTATTTGCCTCTCAATCAGAAAACTTAATTGTAGCTTAGACAGCACCTTTCTTAGCTCCTCTAATAATGACTCTGTCCTTTGTTCTAGGCCCTGTCTAGTGCACTTGGGCCTCATTCCTTTGTAATCATCACCTCTACTCTACCACCAATGGCTCTACTCCCAACCTGTGTGTACTGATGGTCCTCTTCCCCACTTAATGCTGTATAATTGTTCAAACCTGGTAAATGCCACTCTTAGGATCATTGGTTACTATCCTCACTCTGTCTTTTATGACCTTGTCTAAATATGATCAGAGTCGGCGAACTTGGAAGGCTTCCATAGCCTTGGCAACTCATGACGACAGCCTAGGATGGTTACTGGCGCCATAAACTAGAGTGTCAATTTGTTGGGTCAACAACAGGAGCCACTGTGCACTTGCTCCTCAGGTGGGATCTCTGTCCTTAATGTGCTGTACATTGTGATTTAATGCTGTAACTAGTACTCAAACAGTATGTTTCACTTTGTGTTTCTATGTGGGTGCAAACTGTTGAAATCTTTATACTAAATTGATCCTCTGTAAAAAAAAAAAAAAAGTAGCAAAAAGAAAAGTCTAAAATATGTACACCAAACTATTAAGGAAAGAGTAGATTCAGAGAAGGAACAACTTTAAATTTTACCAATTCATAATATTAGATACTAGTTCTTATAACTCTTATTGTTGTCAGGAGTTACATTTAAGTATGTTATAAATATACATCTAGAAGAAAACCAAAAAAGAAAGACATCTAATAAAAGCTCAAAGCTAAGAGGAACATTATTCGTCCACAGTGAACTCATTTTTAACACAGCACAAAATTACTTCCTGTGACATCTAAATACTTCTACTTACTGTTTGTTCTGCTGACTTATCCATAGAAGAAACAGAATTATGAGCATCAGGTAAATGACTTCTAAGCCTTTTCTTTGTCTTCCTGGAAATCAGAGTGGGTTCCATTTTTGAATCAGAATATGTAACATCCTTGTTTCTGCTCCCCTCTTCAAGACAATCACAACCTCTAATTGCACTGTTAAGGTCTTAAAAAACAAAAGAGGCATAAATATGGCCAAAAAGTTCAGGAAGAATCCCTTTTAGAGGTACTCAAAGAAACATTGTCAAAATTGCTATACTACTTCCAAAGTTCCTTAAAACAGAAGTCCACTGTTAAATTCTTATGCTGACACTGGATGAACATGTAGGAATATCATTTATTAATGCCTATATACACAAGTAAGTGGTGAAGGAAACACATAGTGTATTCTTTTTAAGAGAAACCAAAGAGCAACCAAGCCATGTGGTTCCATTTGCTGTGAATGCTTTGACTGTATGACCAAAACAAACAAAAACAATTAATAAAATCTGGAAAAAACATGTCTTAAAAAAAGTCTTGATTTATTGTAATTTTTGTGAACCAGTTGTCTCTTAAAATGTTACACACATACACATACTTTTAAATGGAAAGGGATTATAATTATAAAGTGTTGTGTGTTCTTTTAAAAGGAGTCAAAATATCTTTTCGAAGCAGTTGACTATGATATGAAATCAATTATAGAACTATCAATCCAATTGAAAGTTTGTTTCATATTTTTAATAACCAAGACTGCCATTTAAAGACTCCAATAAATCCACCATTCTACAGACAAGGAAATGCTTCCTTTCTTCAGTCAACAAAGTATCATTTTGAATACTATGCCAATCTGTTCTAAAGATACTTAGCATTTCAGTTCTCAAATATATGTGCTATATAAAAAAATGCCTTGCAAAAAGTTCTACCTAGGTAATTCAAAGTTATCTTGAATTATTTGGCTTTCTAAATCTATTATGCAAGTAGCAGCTCAAAGCTTATCAAAAAAGCTAATCACAAAGCAGTTTCCTTGCATTCACAACTATTATAATTTGTCTAATACTGATTGACATTTTCTCTCCATTCAGTGAAAGTTCTTCAACACTACACACATTCTCTTAAAGTATTCCTGTTGTTACTCTAACTGCTTTGACTCATAATAACTGTTAGGATACCATGTCTATATTTTAGCTTAAAAGGAAGGCATTGAAACAGACTTGAAGTCAAAATCTCTGACAGCCAAATCTCTTTTAAGTTCCAAAAAAATTATTATACTTTCCCTAAGGAGCGAAAAAAGATTCTCCCCAAATCATCCACACAGTATTTAGAAAAACATATGAAATTTTATTTTTAATACAATAAACTGTTAAATTATTTAAATATGGGGAATGGCTTGTGGAGCAGGTGGTTAAGCCACAGTTTGAGACACCAGCATCTCACATCTGAGCTCCAGTTCAAATCCCTGCCACTCTGCTTCCAATCCAGCTCTCTGCTAATGCACCTGGGAAAGTAGTGGATGATGGTCCAATTACTTGGGCCCCTGCCAATCACATGAGAGACACAGGTGGAGTTTCTGATTCCTGACTTCAGCCTGAACCAGCCCTGGCCATTGTTGTGATTTGGGGAAAATAGAAAAGATCTCTGCCTCTCTCATTCTGCCTTTCTGTTAAGCTTGTGATTATAAAATAAAGTGAAAGTATGTCATTGCAAAAATTAAAAGAAAAAATAAGAAAGGAAGGAGGGAAGGAGGAGGGTGGCCAGGAGGGAGAGTAGGATAGGAAGGATCACTATGCTCTTAAGCCTGTATATATAAAACACATTATATTTGTTCATCTTATAAAAAAATTTTTTTTTCTTTTTTTTTATTAAACTTTTATTTAATGAATATAAATTTCCAAAGTATAGCTTATGGGTTACAATGGCTTCCCCCCTCCCATAACTTCCCTCCCGCCCGCAACCCTCCCCTTTCCCGCTCCCTTTCCCCTTCCATTCATGTAAAGATTCATTTTCAATTCTCTTTGTATACAGAAGATCAGTTTAGTATATATTAGGTAAGGATTTCAACATTTTTCCCATATAGCAACATAAAGTGAAAAAACTACCATTGGATTACTAATTATAGCATTAAATAGCAATGTACAGCACATTAAAGACAGAGATCCTACATAATTTTTTTTTCAAATTAATTAATTTTCTATGCCATTTCCATTTTAACACCAGGTTGTTTTTTTTCATTTCCAATTCTCTTTATATACAGAAGATCACTTCAGTATGTAATTAGTAAAGACCTCATCAGTTTGTGCCCACACAGAAACGCAAAGTATAAAAATACTGTTTCAGTACTAGTTATAGCATCACTTCGCTTTAGACGACACATTAGGGACAGATCCCACATGGGGTGTAAGTACACAGTGACTCCTGTTGCTGATTTAACAATTTGACACTCCTGTTCATGGCGTCAGTAATCTCCCTAGGCTCTAGTCATGAGTTGCCAGGGCTATGGAAGCCTTTAGAGTTCGCTGACTTTGATCTTATTCCGATAGGGTTATAGTCAAAGTGGAAGTTCTCTCCTCCCTTCGGAGAAGGGTACCTCCTTCTTTGATGGCCCCATTCTTTCCACTGGGAGAGTGAGATCCCAGTGGAAAAGACCTTATAAAAAAAATTTTAAAAACTAAAATTAAATGTAATACATTTCCATTAAAGATGGACAAATAAAAATAGCTAAGACCTGGAATCAACCTAAACGCCCATCAACAGTAGACTGGATAAAGAAATTATGGGATATATACTCTACAGAATACTATACAGCAGTTAAAAAAAAATGAAATCCGGTCATTTGCAACAAAATGGAGGAATCTGGAACACATCATGCTGAGTGAAATAAGCCAGTCTCAAAGGGACAAATATCATATGTTCTCCCTGATAGGTAACAACTAACCAAACACCAAAAAGGAAACCTGTTGAAGTGAAATGGACACTATGAGAAACAGTGACTTGACCAGCCCTTGTCCTGAATGTTGATGTACAACTTAATACTTTATCCCTTTTAGTATTTTTGTTGTTCTACTTAATACTATTAGTTGAACTCTGTAATTAACACACAATTATTCTTAGGTGTTTAAATTTAACTGAAAAGTGATCTCTGTTAAATTTAAGAGTGGGAATAAGAGAGGGAGAAGATGTACAATTTGGGACAAGCTCAAGCTGACTTGCCCCAAATGCTAGAGTTAGAAACGTGCCTGGGGATTCCAACTTAATCCCATCAAGGTGGCATGTACCAATGCCATCTCACTGGTGCAAGTGAACAATTTCAGTTCACAATTGATCATACTGATAGGGATAAGAGTCAAAGGGATCACATAAACAAGACAAGTGTCTGCTAACACTAACTGATAGAATCAAAAAGGAGAGAACAATCCAACATGGGAAGCGGGATACACAGCAGACTCATAGAAAGGCAGATGTCCTAAATAGTACTCTGGCCTCAGAATCAGCCCTTAAGGCATTCAGCTATGGCTGAAGAGCCCATGAGAGTATTTTAGGCATGGAAAGTCAAGACACTCTGGAAAAAAAAAATCCTAAATGAAAGATCTCTGTGAGTGAGATCCCAGTGGAAAGAACAGGCCATCAAAGAAGGAGGTACCTTTCTCTGAAGGGAGGAGAGAAATTCCATTTTGACTAAGATCAGAATTGGCGAACAAAAAGGCAATTCATGACTAGAGCCTAGGGAGATTACTGATGCCATAAACAAGAGTGTCAAATTGTTAAGTCAACAACAGGAGTCACTATGCACCTACTCATCATGTAGGATCTCTGTCCTTAATGTGTTGCTCAATGTGAAGTAATGCTATAACTAGTACTGAAACTCTATTTTATACTTTATGTTCTGTGTGGGTGCAAACTGATGAAATCTTTACTTAATATATACTAAATTGATCTTCTGTATATAAAGATAATTGAAAATGAATCCTGATGTGAATGGAATGGGAAAGGGAGCAGGAGATGGGAGGGTTGCGGGTGGGAGGGAAATTATGGAGAGGAAAAGCCACTTAATCCATAAGCTGTACTTTGGAAATTTATATTTATTAAATAAAAGTGGAAAATAAAATAAAATAAAATAAATCTTTTTTAAAAAGTCATTACATCTTGAAGCTAATTTCACATTTTTTTGAGAATGTTAATTGACCTTAAAGAAGTACCCAAGAATGATACATCTTTTGCAAGTACTTTGACATAACTTCAACTATGAGACATAAGAATATCCTCCACTTAATATATTAAGAGAAAGTACATCCTTTTTTTTTAGTTTTTATTTTTGACAGGCAGAGTGGACAGTGAGAGAAGGAGACAGAGAGAAAGGTCTTCCTTTGCCATTGGTTCACCCTCCAATGGCCATCAAGGCCAGTGTGCTGCGACCAGCGCATCGCGCTGATCCGAAAGCAGGAGCCAGGTGCTTCTCCTGGTCTCCCATGGGGTGCAGGGCCCAAGCACTTGGGCCATCCTCCACTGCACTCCTGGGCCATAGCAGAGAGCTGGCCTGGAAGAGGGGCAGCCAGAACAGAATCTGCTGCCCCGACCGGGACTAGAACCCAGTGTGCCAGCGCCGCAAGGTGGAGGATTAGCCTATTGAGCCGCGGTGCCGGCAGAAAGTACATCCTTGAGAATGAGTTTTATCATTAATTAAGGAAGCACCCAAAAAAACAAGCAATGGACTGGGACACTTACGCAAAACTAAAACTTAAAAGGCCTAAGAATATCCTCCACTTAATACACTGAAACAAAATAAATCTTTGAGCACAAGTTTTACTGTTAACTCTCATAATACAACTTTGAGGACAGAGGTCCTCCATGAGAAGTTAGTATACAGTGACTCCTTTCAGAACTAATGTCCTCAAGAATCCTTGACCTGATTGTCGAGAGACAGTTAACTATTATTACTTTTTACTGTGCATATCTTTTTTATTTTGTTTTGTTTTGTTTTTTAACTTTTATTTAATGAATATAAATTTCCAGTGTACAGCTTATGGATTACAATGGCTTCCCCCTCCCATAACTTCCCTCCCACCCGCAACCCTCCCCTCTCCCGCTCCCTCTCCCCTTCCATTTGCATCAAGATTCATTTTCAATTCTCTTTATATACAGAAGATCAATTTAGTATAAAGATTTCAACAGTTTGCACCCACATAGAAACACAAAGTGAAACATACTGTTAGAGTACTAGTTATAGCATTAAATCAAAATGTACAGCACATTAAGGACAGAGATCCCACATGAGGAGCAAGTGCACAGTGGCTCCTGTTGTTGACCCAACAAATTGACACTCTAGTTTATGGTGCCAGTAACCACCCTAGGCTCTTGTCATGAGTTGCCAAGGCTATGGAAGCCTTCCAAGTTTGCCGACTCTGATCATATTTAGACAAGGTCATAAAAGACAGAGTGAGGATAGTAACCAATGATCCTAAGAGTGGCATTTACCAGGTTTGAACAATTATACAGCATTAAGTGGGGAAGAGGACCATCAGTACACACAGGTTGGGAGTATTTTGTTTTTTTTTTTCTTTTTCCTCTGTTTTCTTTCTCTCTCTCTCTCTCTCTCTCTCTCTCATCTACCTCACACTATAGGCTGAACTCTCTATGTAAAATAGAGTTAATTACATGTATTTTAAAGCAATTGGAAAAAGATACCAGTTAAAAAAAAGGGAGGGAACAACAAAAAAAAAAAAAAAGGAGGGAATAAGAGATGGAGGAGGTAGTCTAAAACTGTAAAACAGTATAGTTATGCATACAAGCATATAGATTCACCTCTAAGGGTACAACCTATGAACTAATCATGGGGCTCCAAACCCATAAGAATCAGTGGTATAAACACTATCTTCACTATTACAATGATCAATTTAAGTGTTAAAGGCAACAGATAGATTGGTCTAAGTTTAAAAGGGACAACATAAATAACATCAAATACCAAGAAAACAATAATAGAATTAAAAAAGGAAGGAGCGACCAACATGGGAAGCAGCCACACAGTAGACTCCTAGAATGACTTTTGCAGTAAATAACACTCTGACCTCAGAATCAACTATAATGCTTCCTGGTCAGGCTGAAAGGCCTGCGAGAGCATCTCAGGAATGGAAAGACAAGACTCTGTGGGGAAAAAAAAAAAAAAAACCTACATGGAGGATCTGTGCAAGACCTCAGAGGAAAGGAAGGGTCACCAAAGCAGGAGACACTCTTCTCTGAAGGGACAGGAGAACATCCTCTTTGCTTATGGTTGTGTCCAAATAACAACAGAGTCTATGGTCACAAAAGACCTCCATAGCCCCAGCAGCTCATGACAAGAACCCCGGATGATCACTGACATCATAAAAAAAGAGTGTTAACTGTTAAAGGAACAACAGTAGTCACTGTGCTTGCTCCCCAGGTAGGACCTCTGTCCCTATTAAATTGCAATATGAGAATCGACTGCAAATTCTTTCCCCAAACTGTACTCTATATGTTGTGTGTGGGAGTGGGGGCAAATTTTTGAAATCTATGATTAGCATAGAGATGGTCCTCTATATATAAAGTCATACTAAAAATGATCCATAATGAAGAAGGAGATGGGAGAGGGAATGGGAGGTGGGAAGGGAGAGGGATGGGGGGCATGAGGGAAAGAACCACTGTATTCCTAAAGTTGTGTCTATGTAAAAATGCATTCATTAAATTAAAAAACGTATACAGTGACTCCTATTGTTAATTTAACAATTAACACTCATATATATGACATCAAAGATCATTTAAGGCTCTTGATATGAGCTTCCCTGGCTATGGAAGCCTTTTGAATCCAAAAACTCTGTCAGTATTTAGACAAGGCCACAAGCAAAATGGAAGTTCTGTCCTCCCTTCAGAGATGACGACTTTCCACTGGGGTCTTACCCATAGAGGTCCTTCATATAGGACATTTTTTGCCATAGTGTCTTGGCTTTCCATGCCTGAAATGCTTTCATGGGCTTTTCAGCCAGAGTAGAATGCCTTAAGGGCTGATTCTGAGGTCAAAGCGCTATTTAAAGTGATTGTCATTCTATGAGTCTGCTATATGGACTGCTTCCCATGTTGGAGCATTCACTCCTTTTTAATTCTACTATTATTACCAGACACTTAATCTCATTTGTATGATCACTTTAACACTTGATCCTATCCATACGATCACTTTAACAATTAAGGTGGTATTTTTACCACCCAGCTTAAGGGAAATTGGGGTCCAATGGCAAGTTTGAAAACTGTACCCTGAAACTGAAAGAATTTGTTGCCACTCATCCTGCCCTGCAAAAGATGCTTAAAGATGTGTTACACACAGAAACACAGAAACATGGTCACCAATATGAAAGAAGGTAAAGGAAGGAAACCTCACAGCAAAAGATAACAGGAAGCTCAATTTCTCTTTGACATAGAATTAAACTCTGATGCTCTGTTAAAGCAATGTGTTAAAGTAATCTAAAAACAAAAAGCAATTCAAATCAATTGGCAATCTATAAAAAGAGTTAAAGATTTTAAAAGCTATTATTAAAATTGCTATATTGGTCTATTATGCTATGTTATATGTGTGTACATATTGTATGTCCACATAGGAAATTTTATTAAGAGTTTTATTTTAAATGGCTTATAGATAAGATTGTCCATAAATTTAAGCTGCTAAAATCAATCAAAGATACATTTTAATTTGTGTGACCTGAATCTGTGTATCATATGTTTTAAACTTGTTGGTAGAAAGAAACCAAAAACATTTTATATGGTTGTGCTTAAGTGTACAGGTTAAACAAACTACACCATGTTAGATATTTAAGAGGTGTTTTCAAATACATGATTCTTAAAATTTATAGAAGGCATTGGACCTTCTGGTAAATGTTTTCTCAAGTTGTTATCTAATGGTTGAAATGGTTTGCTAAGTATTCATGTGATATTGCTATTGTCAGCAAGCGATCTAGGACTTGCTCCCTCATTTCTCTATTCTAAGCCCAACTTGTTCTTTCATTTCTCTATTCTCTTCAAGGTAGGAAACTAATTCTATTATGAAGGAATCTGTAGGACGCACAATTTAATCTTTAGACCTTATAAATTAGATGGCTAACATTTTTCTGTAATAGCATAGCCAAAATAAGAACTTAAATAATAATCTCATAGCTAGATTCACTTCGCCATCAGCGAGGTTTACAGTAAGTAGAAAAAACCTCCCTTTCAGACCAAAGGGAAAGAAAGTTTTAAAGTGAGAACATAATTTTCCTCATGGGCATTGTCTACCTTAGAAAAACTACTACAGAACATGCCTGTGACTGTAGACTTGTAGTTCAGGCCACCGAAGATTAGAGATGGGACACGGGCACTCCCTTGACTTGCATCCTCTGGTCTGCTTTAACACAAACCAGGAGGAAAAGAAAGCTCGGCATCAGAAGCAATGGGTGGCAGGCCTATTAATGGCTGATCTGTACAGTGATCTGCCCTCAAGGAGACCCAACAGGCCAGTCCACTGCAGTGGCTTTCAAAGTGGTAAGCCTGGGCTTCAGCAGAAGTCAGCTTGTGAAGAGCCCTGGCAGCTCTGCCAAGAGTTGGATCACTGGAAATGGACCTGCCCTGGAGTCGAAGGATGCCCAGGTCAGAGCCACAGATCTTATTGGCTCTAAGCTGAAAAGCCCTTCACTCAGCCCAACTTCCAAAGTGACCACTGCAGCTGAGGGGATGGTCAAGTAGGGTCAGCAACATTGCAGGCAGAACTGTAAATTTCTTATTAGAGATGCCCCCTGCCTTTACCTGGCCAGCTCTCCTCCCAGGCCAGCCAAGTAATGAAAGTCAACAGAGTGTCTTCCCCTAGGAGGTTCACACCTCCCTTAGGATATACCCCATGTGAAGAGATAGATAGGTCTGGGCCTCTTAACTTACAAGGCCTAAAGCCCACCAGATTATTATCAAGCCCCTTCTATCAGGTTCTATTTGCCTCTCAATCAGAAAACTCAATTGTAGCTTAGACAGCACCTTTCTTAGCTCCTCTAATAATGACTCTGTCCTTTGTTCTAGTCCCTGTCTAGCACACTTGGGCCTCATTCCTTTGTAATCATAACCTCTACTCTACCACCAATGGCTCTACTCCCAACCTGTGTGTACTGATGGTCCTCTTCCCCACTTAATGCTGTATAATTGTTCAAACCTGGTAAATGCCACTCTTAGGATCATTGGTTACTATCCTCACTCTGTCTTTTATGACCTTGTCTAAATATGATCAGAGTCGGCAAACTTGGAAGGCTTCCATAGCCTTGGCAACTCATGACAAGAGCCTAGGGTGGTTACTGGCACCATAAACTAGAGTGTCAATTTGTTGGGTCAACAACAGGAGCCACTGTGCACTTGCTCCTCATGTGGGATCTCTGTCCTTAATGTGCTGTACATTTTGATTTAATGCTATAACTAGTACTCTAACAGTATGTTTCACTTTGTGTTTCTATGTGGGTGCAAACTGTTGAAATCTTTATACTAAATTGATCTTCTGTATATAAAGAGAATTGAAAATGAATCTTGATGCAAATGGAAGGGGAGAGGGAGCGGGAGAGGGGAGGGTTGCGGGTGGGAGGGAAGTTATGGGAGGGGGAAGCCATTGTAATCCATAAGCTGTACACTGGAAATTTATATTCATTAAATAAAAGTTAAAAAAAATTTAAAAAAATAAAAAAAAGAAAACTGTATCCTTAGAAGTAAGTGTATAGGAATGCATGCAGAATTATACAGCTTTATAGTTATAAACTTCATACACTTCATAATTACAACTTTAGGAACATGGTGATTTTTCCCACCATGCCTGCCCTCCCACCCATATTTCCACCCCTCTTCCTCCTCCTTCTCTTATTCCAAGTCTTATTTTTTACCAAGATCCTAAATAAATATATCATTTTAAAAAATAACAATATAAGATTTGTCTTTAAAAAGTTCAATTATCAATAATCCATAAAACAGGACTTAAAATAATTAAATTGAAATTGAACCATATAGCTATATCCCCAGCTGTCCCTCCCCAATTAAGAAAAGAAATGGTTTTCAAATCTAACTTTTGGAATTAGTAAAAAAGAAAATCAAGAAATGTATAGTACAGAATATAAATAGTATGTTTAGCAATTTTCTTTGGGTTGGTAAACTCACGTTATTGTGAAGTGGTCTTTCAATGTATGATGAAAAAATATTTATCACTTAAAATTACTGTAAAATCAATAGGCAAAAATTCAAATTCCAACAGTTTTCTAAGGTTCACAAACCTTTAAGCTGAGTATCAGACAATGCAAGAGAAATGCCATCATCATCTCTCCGCTTTTCTTTAGTGTGTGCAGCCTGCTTTGTAGAAACGTTATCTAATGTCTTACTTGGTTGCAAACCCCTGCAAAACAGAATTGAATTATACTCAATTCTAGTAAAGTACAAATGAATCTGAAAAAGTCAGGGCATGTATTCAAAATAAAAATCTAAGGATACAAACACATTTCTATATGGTAAATCATTTAATATGGACAGAAAAGAATACTTAAAGAGGAGAAATAATTTCCCATCTATGCTATGTCTTTTTTTTTTTTTGCTATATCTTTTAATTTCCCACTTATCTTTGGAGGAAAAGATAGGATATTCATAGTGCAAGACTGTGTACATGCAAAATGCCCAAGAGAGTAATACTACACAAGTATTAAATTATCAAAGGTTTAAAAGGTAAAATTTCAAATATACAGATACACTGATAAACCAATATACAATCAAATAATTATAAGCCTAAGTTGATCGTTAATAGATTTCAAGTTGATTCACATATCTAAAGGTTGAATTTTGGCTACAAATTTTACCCACAGAGTTTTGGTACCTAAAGTGCTCTTTAAAAACTTAAGATATAACACTGAGTGAAGACAACATTTTGAATGATAAGTTCAACATCAATTCTGAACTTAAAAATTCAGAAATACAAACACAGTATACTGTATAAATATATGATATATTAAGTAAAATATAAAAAATTTGAGCTGGAAAGAGTCAAAACTATTTATATAGTGGATAACTCTAAGGAAGGAGGGTAACAGACTCAGAGACTAAAATAGAAATGAGGTCATGACTTCCTATAATATTACTTTAAAATACACATAGAAACAACTGTCAAATAATTAATAGAAATGTTAGTTAAATATGGTATTTAACACATTGGGTTGTTATTCTTTGCATTTATTATATATTTTAAATAAGTTATAATTTTAAAAATAAGGTATTCACAAAATAACATGTATAAAGAGGCTTTAAAGACAAAAAACACATACTGCTGTGTTGTGAGAGAAATTATTAAGAATATTAAAAAAGAGTTATATTATACATAAAAATGCTATAGTACCAAACATTGCCAATAGAGTGTCACTGCTAAAGGGATAGTTATTACCACTATTATATTGTTCATGCTGTTCATATTTACTTTGGTACAATTTTCTTTACTTTTAGATTGGAAGTTAAAAGGCCGAATATTCAAATTCTAAGATTATATCAGTTTTACATATTCTTTTCATCAGGTCATGGATGATCATATATTAAGCCACAAAATCAAAAAAGTCTCAAAAAATTTTTAAAAACTGAAATTATAGCAGATATCGTCTCAGACCCTAAAGGAATAAAACTTTTAGAAATCAACAAGAATGACAGAAAATTTACACAAACACACGGAAACTGAATACCATGCTCCTGAATAACCAATGGATCACTGAAGAAATTAAAAAGAAAATATAAAGTCAGCGAGAGAGTGGCAACTTGGCGGAATAGGAAGGGCGCACACTGATAGTCCGGGAAGAGACAGTTTAATAAAAGTGGAGATACTGTAGGTTTAAGGAAGAGTAGGGGAAGAAACAGCAGAAGAAACTCTTCCGGAACTAGTGATTCACAGTTGACCTGTGTGGAGAGCATGGGAGCCCACGGTTCGGGACACCAGTGGCAGAATCAACACACCAGCACTGTAATGCGAGGTGAGCCGAACCTCAATAGCCAGAGACACCAGCGGGCAAGCGGAAAGAGGAAACTAGAGGGAACGAGGCTTGAAACCCCGTGGGGAAAAGTTCACCAGGCTAACTAAAAGAGAGAAGAAAAAAAAAAGTGACCAATACGGACACGAGTTTCTCTCTCTCCGCTCACTTCTCAAAGGCGAGCAAGACAAAGAGCATGCACCATTTTGGACATACGTCATAAGCGGGGAGACCTCACGTCTGAAACTGCCCTCAGCTAAGCAGAAAAAACTGAAATAACATGAGATTAGGACCTAGTGAAAGTGTGGTGCTAATGAACTGAGACTGTGAAAAAAGAGACAGTGGGAGAGAGAACTCACGTGAGTACTCTCCAGAGACGCTACAATTCGGTAACCTTGGCAACCCAGTGGGAGATTGCAGGAGAATTTGAGCCCACACTGAGGGCAGCACAGATTCCCTGTGGGGTCCTTGGGAAAGAGCTTCCAATCGCTGGCTCCTATGGGTATATCATTCGCCTGCTAACTACCTCCAATTCTGTTCAGCTGTGCGGAATTACTTCCCTTTTGAATCAAAAAAAAGAAAGAAAGAAAGAGACAGAGATTTACCACGCCTAACCTGGGAGTGTCACCTTTGGCACACCCTTAACCCTGAAGAACCAAACAGAGCTCTCTGGCCACACCCATTTCAAGCCTCTAAGGCTCCATCAAAAGCAGACAGTCCACTTAATACAGTCATAGTAAAACAAGAAAAAACACCACAGAGAGGGAAGGAGAATCCAAAGAATATCTCCACAATGCCAAGCAACAAACGCAGAAACCAAGGAAATAAGAACAAGGATGACATTATGACATCCCCAAATGAACATGACACTAGAATACGAGATTATGAAGATGAGGAGATAGAAGAAATGCAAGATACAGATTTCAAAAAAATTATGATAAGAACTATTAGAAGTGTTCAAAAACAAATGCTTGAGCTACGGAATTCCTTACTGGACAGGATAGAAAATCTCCTTTGAGAAAATGAAATCTTAAGGAAGAATCAAAAGGAAACGCAGAAACTAGTAGAACAGGAAAGTGTGATAGTGAAGAGAAATCAAAACGAAATGAAGAACTCAATAGATCAAATGACAAACACATTAGAGAGCCATAAAAACAGACTCAGTGAAACAGAAGAGAAAATATTGGACTTAGAAGACAGAAAACAGAAAGTATACAGTCAAACCAAAGAAAAGAAGAGGAAATTAAAAATCTAAAAACTATTGTTGGGAACCTACAGGATACTATTAAAAAACCCAACATTCTAGCCGGCGCTGCGGCTGAATAGGCTAATCCTCCGCCTTGCGGTGCCAGCACACCGGGTTCTAGTCCCGGTCGGGGCACCGATCGTGTCCTGGTTGCCCCTCTTCCAGGCGAGCTCTCTGCTATGGCCAGGGAGTGCAGTGGAGGATGGCCCAAGTGCTTGGGCCCTGCACCCCATGGGAGACCAGGAGAAGCACCTGGCTCCTGCCATCGGAATAGCGCAGTGCACCGGCCGCACCGCGCCTACCGAGGCGGGCATTGGAGGGTGAACCAATGGCGAAAAGGAAGACCTCTCTCTGTCTCTCTCTACTGTCCACTCTGCCTGTCAAAAAAAAAAAAATTCGGGTTCTAGGAGTTCCTGAAGGCATGGAGAGAAAGGATTAGAAGGCCTTTTTAGTGAGATACTTGCAGGGAACTTCCCTGGTTTGGAAAAGGACAGAGACCACATACTAGGCCATAAAGCAAATGTCAGCAAATTCAAAAGAATTAAAATCATATGATGCAGCTTTCAGACCATAAAGGAATGAATTTGGAAATAAAAACTCAGGAATCCCTAGAACATATGCAAACACATGGAGATTGAACAACATGCTTCTGAATGAACAGTGGGTCATAGGAGAAACCAAAAGAGAAATCAAAAATTTTCTGGAAGTAAATGAGAACAACAGTACAACATACCAAAACTTATGTGATACGGAAAAAGCAGTGTTAAGAGCAAAGTTTATATCAATAAGTGCCTACATCAAGAAATTGGAAAGGCACCAAATGAATGAGCTTTCAATGCATCTCAAGGATCTAGAAAAACTGCAGCAAACCAGACCCAAATCTAGTAGGAGAAGAGAAATAATTAAAATCTGAGAAGAAATCAACAGGAATGAATCCAAAAAAAAAAATTACAAAAAATCAGCCAAATAAGGAGCTGTTTTTTTTTTTTAAAACATAAACAAAATTGACACCCCATTGGCCCAACTAACTAAAAAAAGAAAAGATCCAAATCAATAAAAACAGAGATGAAAAAGGAAACGTAACAACAGACACCACAGAAATAAAAAGAGTCATCAGAAATTACTACAAGGACTTGTATGTCAGCAAACAGGGAAATCTATCAGAAATGGATAGATTCCTGGACACATGCAACCTACCTAAATTGAACCAGGAAGACATAGAAAACCTAAACAGACCCATAACTGACACAGAAATTGAAACACCAATAAAGGCCCTCCCAACAAAGAAAAGCCTGGGGCCAGATGGATTCACTGCTGAATTCTACCAGACATTTAGAGAAGAACTATCTCCAATTCTTCTCAAACTTTTCAGAACAATCAAAAAAGAGAGAATCCTCCCAAATTCTTTCTATGAAGCAAGCATCACCTTAATTCCTAAGCCAGAAAAAGATGCAGCACTGAAAGAGAATTACAGACCAATATCCCTGATGAACATAGATGCAAACATCATTAATAAAATTCTGCCCAATAGAATGCAACAACACATCAGAAAGATCATCCACCCAGACCAAGTGGGATTTATCCCTGGTATGCAGGGATGGTTCAAGGTATGCAAATCAATCAATGTGATACACCACATTAACAGACTGCAGAAGAAAAACCATATGATTCTCTCAATAGACACAGAGAAAGCATTTGATAAAATACAACACCCTTTCATGATGAAAACTCTAAGCAAGCTGGGTATGGAAGGAACATTTCTCAATACAATCAAAGCAATTTATGAAAAACACACGGCCAACATCCTATTGAATGGAGAAAAGGTGGAAGCATTTCCACTGAGATCTGGTACCAGACAGGGATGCCCATTCTCACCACTGCTCTTCAATATAGTTCTGGAAGTTTTAGCCAGAGCTATTAGGCAAGAAAAAGAAATTAAGGCCGGCGCCGTGGCTCAACACTAATCCTCCACCTAGCAGCGCCAGCACACCGGGTTCTAGTCCCGGTTGGGGCGCCGGATTCTGTCCCAGTTGCCCCTCTTCCAGGCCAGCTCTCTGCTATGGCCCGGGAGTGCAGTGGAAAATGGCCCAAGTGAGTGGGCCCTGCACCCCATGGGAGATCAGGAGAAGCATGTGCCTCTGGCTTCAGATCAGCGTGGTGCACTGGCCGCAGTGCACCAGCCGCGGCGGCCATTGGAGGGTGAACCAACGGCAAAGGAAGACCTTTCTCTCTGTCTCTCTCTCTCACTGTCCACTCTGCCTGTCAAAAATTAAAAAAAAAATAAAGAAAGAAAGAAAGAAAAAGAAATTAAAGGTATACAAATTGGGAAGGAAGAATTCAAACTATCCCTCTTTGCAGATGATATGATTCTTTATGTAAGGGACCCAAAGAACTCTACTAAGAGATTATTGGAACTCATAGAAGAGTTTGGCAAAGTAGCAGGATATAAAATCAATGCACAAAAATCAACATCCATTGTATACACAGGCAATGCCATGGCTGAGAACGAACCTAAAAGATCAATCCCATTCACAATAGCCACAAAAACAATCAAATACCTTGGAATAAACTTAACCAAGGACGTTAAAGACCTCTATGATGAAAATTACAAAACCTTAAAAAAAGAAATAGAAGAGGACACCAAAAAATGGAGAAATCTTCCATGTTCATAGATTAGAAGAATCAATATCATCAAAATGTCCATTCTCCCAAAAGCAATTTATACATTCAATGCAATACCAATCAAGATACCGAAGACATTCTTCTCAGATCTGGAAAAAATGATGCTGAAATTCATATGGAGACACAGGAGACCTCGAATAGCCAAAGCAATCTTGTACAACAAAAACAAAGCTGGAGGCATCACAATACCAGATTTCAGGACATTCTAGAGGGCAGTTGTTATCAAAACAGCATGGTACTGGTACAGAAACAGATGGATAGACCAATGGAACAGAATAGAAATACCAGAAATCAACCCAGACATCTACAGCCAACTTATATTTGATCAAAGATCCCAATCCAATCCCTGGAGTAAGGACAGTCTATTCAATAAATGCTGCTGAGAAAATTGGATTTCCACATGCAGAAGTATGAAGCAAGACCCCTACCTTTTACTTTACACAAAAATTCACTCAACATGGATTATAGACTTAAATCTACAACCCGACACTATCAAAATATTAGAGAGCATTGGAGAAACCCTGCAAGATATAGGCACAGGCAAAGACTTCCTAGAAAAGAAGCACAGGCAGTCAAAACCAAAATTAACATTTGGGATTGCATCAAATTGAGAAGTTTCTGTACTTCAAAAGAAACAGTCAGGAAAGTGAAGAGGCAACTGACAGAATGAGAAAAAATATTTGCAAACTATGCAACAGATAAAGGGTTGATAACCAGATCTACAAAGAGATCAAGAAAATCCACAACAACAAAACAAACAACCCACTTAAGAGATGGGCTAAGGACCTCAATAGACATTTTTCAAAAGAGGAAATCCAAATGGCCAACAGACACATGAATAAATGTTCAAGATCACTAGCAATCAGAGAAATGCAAATCAAAACCACAATGAGGTTTCACCTCACCCTGGTTAGAATGGCTCACATTCAGAAATCTACCAACAACAGATGCTGGAGAGAAAAGGGACACTAACCCACTGTTGGTGAGAATGCATACTGGTTAAGCCACTATGGAAGTCAGTCTGGAGATTCCTCAGAAACCTGAACATAACCCTACCATACAACAAGCCATACCACTCCTGGAATTTACCCAAAGAAAATTAAATTGGCAAACAAAAAAGCTGTCTGCACATTCATGTTTATTGCAGCTCAATTCACAATAGCTAAGACCTGGAACCAACCCAAATGCCCATCAACAGTAGACTGGATAAAGAAATTATGGCACATGTACTCCAATAGAATACTATACAGCAGTCAAAAACAATGAAATCCAGTCATTTGCAACAAGATGGAGGAATCTGGAACATATCATGCTGAGTGAATTAAGCTAGTCCCAAAGGGACAAATATCATTTGTTCTCCCTGATGGTGACAACTAACTAACTGAGCACCAAAGGGGAAACCTGTTAAGTGAAATGGACACTATGAGAAACAGTGACTTGATCAGCTCTTGTCCTGACTGCTGATGTACATGTAATACTTTATCCATTTTAGTATTTTTTTGTTCTAGTACTATTGGGTGAATTCGGTAATTAACACACAATTATTCTTAAGTGTTTTAATTTAACTGAAAAGTGATCCCTGTTAAATATAAGAGTGGGAATAAGAGAAGGAGGAGATGTACAATTTGGGACATGCTCAATCAGACTTGCCACAAATGGTGGACTTAGAAACGTGCCAGGAGATTCCAATTCAATCCCCTCAAGATGGCATGTACCAATGCCATCTCACTAGTCCAAGTGATCAATTTCAGTTCACGGTTGATCATAATGAAAGGACTAAGAGTCAAAGGAATCACACAAACAAGACTAGTGTCTGCTAATACCAACTGATAGAATCAAAAAGGGAGAGAACGATCCATCATGGGAAGCGGGATACACAGCAGAATCATAGAAAGGCAGATGTCCTAAATAGCACTCTGGCCTCAGAATCAGCCCTTAAGGCATTCAGATCTGGCTCAAGAGCCCATGAGAGTATTTCAGGCATGGAAAGTCAAGACACTCTGGCAAAACAAAAAAGAAGAAGAAGAAGAAGACCTAAATGAAAGATCTCTGCGAGTGAGATCCCAGTGGAAAGAACAGGGCCATCAAAGAAGGAGTACCTTTCTCTGAAGGGAGGAGAGAACTTCCACTTTGACTATGACCCTGTCGAAATATGATCAGAGTCGGCGAACTCAAAAGGCTTCCATAGCCTTGGCAACTCATGACTAGAGCCTAGGAAGATTACTCTCGCCATAAACAAGAGTGTCAAATTGATAATCAACAACAGGAGTCACTGTGTACTTACGTCTCATGTGAGATCTGTCCTTAATGTGTTGTCTAATGTGAAGTAATGCTATAACTAGTACTGAAACAGTATTTTACACTTTGTGTTTCTGTGTGGGTGCAAACTGATGAAATTTTTACTTAATATATACTAAATCGATAAATTAATTGAAAATGAATCTTGATGTGAATGGAATGGGAGAGGGAGCGGGAGATGTGAGGGGTGCGAGTGGGAGGGAAATTATGGGGGGGGGATAAAAATATAAAATCAATGAAATAAATGAAAATAAAAACACAGTACATAAAAATCTATAGGATATAGTAAAAGTATATTATAGTATAGTAAAAGTAGTATTAAGAGAGAAGTTGATGGCAATTAGTGTACTCATTAAGAAATAGAAGATTTTGGGCGGCGCCTCGGCTCACTAGGCTAATCCTCTGCCTGCAGTGCTGGCACCCCAGGTTCTAGTCCCGGTCGGGGCACTGGATTCTGTCCCGGTTGCTCCTCTTCTAATCCAAGCTCTCTGCTGTGGCCTGGGAAGGCAGTGGAGGATGGCCCAAGTGTTTGGGCCATGCACCCGCATGGGAGACCAGAAGGAAGCACCTGACTCCTGGCTTCGGATCAACACAGTGCGCTGGCCAGCCATAGTGGCCACTTGGGGGGAGAACCAACGGAAGGAAGACCTTTCTCTCTCTCTCTCTCTCTCTCTCTCTCTCTCCTGTCTCTTATTGTCTAACTCTGCTTGTCCAAAAAAAAAAAGAAGAAATAAAAGATTTTGATTTCAAAGACACAATCAAATGATGCATCTCAAAGATGTAGAAGAACAAGACCAAGTCAAACTCAAAAACATCAGAAGACAAGAAATAATAACAATCAGAAGAGAAATATACGAAATTGAAACTAAACATATTAAAAAGGTTAACAAAAGGGATGTTTTTATGCAAATATAAAGCAAATAAAGATATCATTAAAGACTAACAAAAAGAGAATATATAAAATTAGAAATAAAAAGGGAGCTATGACAACTGATACTACAGAAATACAAATGATCATAAAAAACTACTATGAACAACCATATTCTAACAAATAGAAGAACACAAAGAAACAGATAAATTCCTAGGTACACACTTCCTACCAAGATTGCGGCTCACTAGGCTAATCCTCTGCCTTGCGGCGCCGGCACACCGGGTTCTAGTCCCGGTCGGGGCACCGATCCTGTCCCGGTTGCCCCTCTTCCAGGCCAGCTCTCTGCTGTGGCCAGGGAGTGCAGTGGAGGATGGCCCAAGTGCTTGGGCCCTGCATCCCATGGGAGACCAGGATAAGCACCTGGCTCCTGCCATCGGATCAGCGCGGTGCGCCGGCCGCAGCGTGCTACCGCGGCGGCCATTGGAGGGTGAACCAACGGCAAAAGGAAGACCTTTCTCTCTGTCTCTCTCTCTCTCACTATCCACTCTGCCTGTCAAAAATAAAAAAATTAAAAAAAAAAAACAACAAAAAAAGATCTTAAGTGATATAAAGAGATCCAGAAGAAGTAACAGGATGAAGTATTAATTAAGTATCCCATCAAAGAAAAGTCCAGGACCTAATGGCTTTACAACTAATTCCACAAAACATTTAAAGAGGAAATAATAATGATATCCTTCAAACTATTCCAAAATATTGAAAAGTACAGAACTGTGCAAAACTCTTATTTCTCTGATATCAAAACCAAACAACAATTATCAACTGATACCCCTGATGAACATAGATGTAAAAATTCTCAACAAAATATTAACAAACTGAATCCAACACTATATCAAAAATATACCATGATCAAGTGGGATTTATCCCAGGAAGCAAGCACAGTTCAACACTCACAAATTAATAAATATAAGAAATCACATGAACAGAGTGAAGAAAAAAATCATGTAATCCTAATAGATGCAGAAAAGCATTTGATAAGATTCAACCCACTTCATAATAAAAAAGAAAACTCAACAAATTAGATAGAAAAGGAACATACCACAGAAAGAAGTGGCCATCAAAGAAGGATGTATTTTTCTCTAAAGGGAGGAGAGAACTTCCACGTTGCTAATGGCCTTATCTGAATACTGATGGAGTCTGTGAATTCAAAAGGCTTCCATAGCCTAGGCAGCTCATGCCAAGAACCTCGGGTAGTCACTGACATCATACGTAAGAGTGTTAATTGTTAACAACAGAAGTCACTGTGCACTAAATCCCCATGAAGGACCTCTGTCCTTAATGACTTGTATTATGAGAGTTAAATGTGATACTTATTCTCAGTTTTTTTGTGTGGGTGTGTGTACAAAGTGTTGAAATCTTTACTTAGTATAGAGTTGGTCTTCTGTGTACAAAGTTAATTGAAAATGAATCTTAATGGAGAGTGGGACTGGGAAGGGGAGAGGGAGGGGGAGAAGGAATGGGAGTGTGGGTTGGAGGGTGGGTATGGTGAGAAGAAGTTTAACTATATTCCTAAAGTTTTACACATAAAATTTGTATTCCTTAAAAAATAAAATAATTAATTTGAAAAATTAAATTTAAAAAAATGGGAAAAATAATGGGGACATACACCAAAATTCTAAAGGCTGTATATGACAAACTCACAGCTGTACTGAATTTTTACCACTGTTATTCAATGCATTACTGGAAATACAAGCAAGAGCAATTAGGGCACAGAAACAAATAAATGGCATAGAAATTTGAAAGGAGGAGGTCAAAATATTAATGTTTGCAATGGCATGATATTGTACATGGAAAAACGTAGACACTTCATCAAAAAGTTGTTAGAACTGATAAGTCGGCCGGTGCTGCGGCTCAATAGGCTAATCCTCCACCTGAGGCGCTGGCACACCGGGTTAGAGTCCCGGTCGGGGCGTTGGATTCTGTCCCAGTTGCCCCTCTTCCAGGCCAGCTCTCTGCTATGGCCCAGGAAGGCAGTGGAGGATGGCCCAAGTCCTTGGGCCCTGCACTCGCATGGGAGACCAGGAGAAGCACCTGGCTCCTGCCTTCAGATCAGCGCGATGCGCCGGCCGCAGCACGCCAGCCTTGGCAGCCATTGGAGGGTGAACCAACGGCAAAAGAAGACCTTTCTCTCTGTCTCTCTCTCTCTCACTGTCCACTCTGCCTGTCAAAAAAAAAAAAAAAGAACTGATAAGCCAATTCAGTAAAACCGCAGGATACAAAATCAACGTAGAGAAAACAGAAGCACTTTTATATACCAATAATGATCTTGCTGAAAGAGAAATAAAAAAAGAAATCCTATTGACAATAGTTACAAGAAGTAAACATGCAGGAATAAATTTAACCAAAGAAGTGAAAGATCTCTACAATGAAAATTATAAAACACTGATGAAAGAAATCATCAAGGACACAGAAAAGATATTCCTTGTTTATGAACTGGAAGAATTAATATTGTTAAAAGATCCATACTATCTAAAGCAATCTACAGACTCAATTAAGTCCTATCAAAATAACAATGGCATTGTTTAGAGAATGAGAAAAAGAATCCTAAAATTCATATGGGGCTACAAAATCCCAAGAAAAGCCAATGGGATTCTGGGTGGTAAAAATCAAGCTGGAGACATCACAATATCTGATTTCAAAGCAAACTACAAAGCTATAGTAATTAAGACAGCATGATACTTCCCTAAAAGCCATCACATAGATCAGCAGAAGAGAATAAAGAACATAGAAATTAATCCACGTAGATACAGCCAACTGATTTTTGACAGTTATCAAGAGCATACATTGGAGGATAGCCTTTTTTTTTCCTTTAAGATTTATTTTATTTATCTGAAAAGCAGAGGAAAGGGGTAGGGGGTCACAGAGAATGAGAGAGCTCTTCTATCCACTGGTTCACTCCCCCAATGGCAACAACCAGGGACAGACCAGGCCAAAATCAGGAGACTGGAACTCATCCAGGTCCCCAACAAGTGCGGCAGGAGCCTACTTGGGATGCATACATCCAATATGGAAGTACCTCACTCCAGTCACAAGCACACTACTTTTGATCTGGATTCCTGTTCATGTGCATCCTGGGAAGCAGCAGGTGATGGCTCAGGTACCCAAGTCCCTGCCACCCATGAGGGAGACCCAGATGGAGTTCCAGACTCCTGGCTTCATCCTGGCCCAGGCATTTTGGAGTGAACCAGCAAAGAGAATGTGTCTCTCCCCTTCTCTCCCTTTCTCCCCTTCTCCCCTCCAACCCACTGCCTTTCAAAAAAAAAGTAACTACACTTTTTCTAAAAAGTGTTTTCTTTAGTACTTGTATGTGGATTATTGTCATTTCCAAAAGAGAAATGAAAATCAACATGAATGTAGAAAACTATGACACAGCTGGAATAAATGAATTAAATAGGAAACCTATTCCACCGTGATTTGAGAGCTTTGAGCTCCCTCTGTTGGAAGCTTGTATTATATTTCTACAACTGAATTTGAATTTTTACAACTGAATTTTTACAACTGTAATCTAATCCTATTCAATTAAGACTAACAATATCTGCTAAGTGGCAGGTTATAATAAAACCCTCAACACTTTTGAAAAACACTTTTTTTTCATTTATTAAGCTTTTATGAAAAACACTTACTTTTATTAAGTATTTTCTAATACAATTTTTGTAGATTATTTTAAATTTATTAGACTTTTTTACAAAAGCCATTTAAAAACTATTTATAAATATCAAAATGGGAAATAAACCTAGAAAATTACTAAAATATTCTGATTAGTCTGACCTACACAGGAGTTCCCAATAAAATGTATACTAGACTACTACAGAAAGACAAAAAAGAAATCAGAACTTCAACTAGAAAAGTAATCTCTTAACTATTGTTCTGGAACTGATATCTCAAATAAAACAACATTAATACAATAGCTGAAGTCTCTCCAAGGATAAATCAAAACATAGGAGATAAATACCAACAGATTTTAGAAAAGAGTGATTAATTTCTTAATTACAGAAGATGCTATAAACAAAGTAAAACGAGAGCAAACTTGAAAGACTTTTTCATATATAATATTAACAAGAATTCTTATATATGAATAACCTTTTACATATATTAATAAATGTTAATAAGTTTTAATATATATTAATAAGAATTCTTATAAATCAGTAAGAAACAAATGACTCACTGCAAGATGGGCGAAGACAAAATGAAGAAAAAAAAACTTATATAAGAAATACAGGGGAGATATTTGGTATAGCATTTAAGACGTCACCTGGAATGCCTGTCCCCCAAATTAGAGTCTTGGCTCTGCTCCCAATTCCAGCTTCCTGCTAATGTGCACCCTGGGAGAAAGCAGGCAATGGTTCATGTAGGTAGGCCTCTATCACCCACATGGGGCACCTAGATTGACTTTCTGGCTTCTGGCTCCTGCCTTTGGCCTGGTCCAGTCTGGGCTGTTGTGGGCATTTGGTAGTTAACCAGTGCATGGAAGCTAGCTCCCTCTCTCCCTCTCTCTCTTACTTTCAAAGTATTAAAAACATAACTTTTTTTTTAAATGCAAAAACTATATTTACTACAAAAAATAATTAAAATGAAAACAATTTCAATTTCATGAAAATAAGTATATATATTAAATATATGTATCTATAGGTCATCAAAAATTTATACTTAGTCTGTATAGAGCATAGGACAATAGACAGTAAGGATTATTAGAATACACAAAGGTATTAAGTAAAAGAAGACAATAGTCCATGTGACTCAAAGCCTGCCACAAGACTCAACCCAGGGTTGACAGACTTCTTCCACAGAAATATCTGACAAAAAAAGAAGTGCCACACATGGGAGTTCAAACAGTATTCAGCCCAGCCTCAAAGCCCACCTGAAGGCCTACCATAGACAGGGGAGGCAAACCTCAACTTTGTACATCCACTGAGCAAGACAGCTGATCCCATTTATCCTGAAGCAATTTCAGCTAACCTCAAGACACCTCATGCAAACCTATCCAACTGCTGAACTCACAGAGAGTTACCACCTGACCAGAAAACACACCCTGTGGCTAGGCCTGATCTAGAAAGATTGCAGTGTCTTTCCAACAGTTCAGTCTAATTGTAGAACATAACCAGTGATCTTACCAGGTAGCAGAGCCTAACCAACTGCCCCACTGAAACTTGAAAAACCATGGCAGCCCCATCATCCACAGAACCCCAATGGGAGGTGTTCTTCAGAGATCATTAGCACCTTGTCTGACAGAATCCCAAGTTAGAGTAAACAGTGAGAGATTCTTCCTGACAAAGAACACTTATAAAGACTTAAAAATTAAGTTTCTTTAAAAAAAAAAAAAAGAAGTAAAATTAACTTCAAGATGCAATGACTGAACAACTCTTGTCTCAACTATTGAAGAATAGTTTGTTTTGTTTTGCTTTGTTTTTGTTTTGTTTTGTTTCCGTTCAAATTGTTGAACTCCTTGCTTAGTAAATAATTGTTCTTCTGTGTATAAAGCTAATCGAAAATGGATCTTAGTGGAGAATGGGACTGGGAATGGGAGGAGAAGGAGAAGGAGGGATAGGAGAGTGAGTGGGAGGGCAGATATGGTGGGAAGAATCACTACATTCCTAAAGTTGTACTTAAGTAATACATTAAGTCCATTTTCCTTAAACAAAGGTTTCCTTGGGGAAGGGGGATAAATAATTTTTTTTTTTTAATGACAACCAAAAAATTCAAAATAATCCTCTTAAAGAAGTTCCCTGAACTATCCGGCTAAAAAGCCCATGAGAGCATTTCAGGCATGGAAAGCCAAGACACTGTGGCAAAAAATGACCTAAATGAAAGAACTCTGTGAGTGAGACCACAGGGCAAAGAACGGGCCATCAAAGAAGGAGGTAGCTTTCTCTGATTACGGCCTTGTCTAATTAAGGTTGGAGTTTGTGAATTCAAGAGGCTTCCATAGCCTTGGAAGTTCATAATAAGAGCCTTGGGTGGGCCAGCGCCGTGGCTCACTAGGCTAATCCTCCCCTTGCAGCACCAGCACCACAGGTTCTAGTCCCAGTTGGGGCGCCAGGTACTAGTCCTGGTTGCTCCTCTTCCAGTCCAGCTTTCTGCTGTGGCCCGGGAGGGCAGTGGAGAATGGCCCAAGTGCTTGGGTCCCTACACCCGCATGGGAGACCAGGAAGAAGTACCTTGGCTCCTGGCTTCGGATCGGCACAGCGCCAGTCGTGGCGGCCATTAGGGTAGTGAACCAACGGAAGGAAGACCTCTCTCTCTGTCTCTCTCTCACTGTCTATAACTCTCTCTGTGTGTCTCTCTCCCTCTCACCGTCTAACTCTGCCTGGCAAAAAATAAAAAAAGAGAGAGAGAGAGAGCGCCTTGGGTGATCACTGACGTCATAAATAAGAGTGTCAATTGTTAAAACAACAACAGGAGTCACTGTGTACTTGCTGTCCACGTAGGATCCTTAATGTGCTGTACTATGAGAATTAACGGTATAACTAGTCTTCAAACAGTACTTTATATTTTGTGTGTCTGTGTGGGTGCAAACTGTTGAAATCCTTACTTAGTAGAGAGCTAATCTTCTGTATATAAAGATAATTAAAAATGAATCTTAATGATGAATGGGATGGGAGAAGGAGTAGGAGATGCGATGGTCTGCAGATGGAAGGATGGTTATGGGGGGAAGAACCACTATAATCCAAAAGTTGTACTTTCGAAATTTATATTTATTAAATAAGTTTTCTATTAAAAAAAAAAAAAGTTCCCTGAACTAAAAGAATATACAGACAGAAACTTAAATGAAATTTGGAAAACACACAAACAAAATTAGAAGTTCAAAATGAAAGAAGCAATTTAAAATACAAATCAGAAATGCTAGAGATGAAGAATACAATGTTTGGGCTTGGGCTGTGGCATAGCCAGTTAAAGCCTGGGCTACAGCATCAGCATCCCACATCCCTCCTGCTCCACTTCCAATCCAGCTCCCTGCTAATGTGCTTGGGAAAGCAGCAGAGGATGGCCCAAGTCCTTGGGCACCTGCACCCATGCAGGAGACCCAGAAGAAGCTCCTGGGTCCTGGCTTCAGCCTGGCGCAGCCCCAGTCATTGCGGCCATTTGGACAGTGAACCAACAGATGGAAGATCTCTCTCTTTCTTTCCATATGTCTATCTGTAACTCTGCCTTTCAAACAAATAAATAAATATTAAAAAAAATACAATGCCTAAAGTGCAAACACAACAGAAAGCTTTAGTACCAGTCTCAATTGCACTGAAGAATCAGTGAACATGAAGACAGAACATTATCCAATCAGAGAAAAAAAAAGAAGAGGGAATGAAAAAAAAATAAAGAAAGCCTATCAAAATGATGGGACATGATAAAGAGACATAACACACATGATAGGAATTAAAGAAATGGAAGGGTAAGAAAAAGTATAAAGAAATAACAGCTGTGAAAACTTTCCTACTTTGGTTGTTTCAGAAAAATCTGGTATACAAGAATGGGCCACCAAAGGCAGAGGGATTGTAAGACCAAAGAGGCCGGTGCCACAGCTCACTAGGCTAAAACTCTGCCTGCGGCGCTGGCACCCCGGGTTCTAGTCCCGGTTGGAGCGCTGGATTCTGTCCCGGTTGCTCCTCTTCCTGTCCAGCTCTCTGCTGTGGCCCGGAAATGCAATGGAGGATGGCCCAAGTCCTTGGGTCCTGCACCCACATGGGAGACCAGGAGGAAGCACCTGGCTCCTGGCTTCAGATCAGCGCGGTAAGCTGGCTACAGCACACCAGCCATAGCGCACCGGATGTAGCGGCCATTGGAGGGTGAACCAACAGAAAAGGAAGACTTTTCTTTCTGTCTCTCTCTCACTGTCCACTCTGCATGGCAAAAAAAAAAAAAAAAAAAAAAAGACCAAAGAAAGAAGAGAAATCCAAGTTTGGATAAAATGTCGTTTATTTGGGGACTTACAAACCAAAGTCTGGTCTCAGGTGTCCATGACACAATGAATACCCATACCATGAGGTAGGAAAGAAAGGGTTTTAGGGGCCGGTGCTGTGGCATAGCGGGTAATGCCACCGCCTACAGTGCCAGCATCCCATACGGGTGCCAGTTCGAGTCCCAGCTGCTCCATTTCCGGTCCAGCTTTCTGCTGTGGCCTGGGAGAACAGTAGAAGATGGCCCAAGTCCTTGGGCCCCTGTACCCACAGGGGACCCAGAAGAAGCTCCTGACTCCTGACTTTGGATCAGCATAGCTCCGACCATTGCGGCCAATTGGGTATGAACCAGCAGATGGAAGACCTCTCTCTCTCTCTCTCTGCCTCTCCTTCTCTCTCTGTGTAACTCTGTCTTTTAAATAAATAAATACATCTTTATTTAAAAACAGAAATAAGAGATAGAGAATATAATTTGATTACAATTAAATGTAATGGTCATGGGATTTTAAAAAAAAAAAGGAAATAAAGGGTTTTATAGACAAAGGTAGCTTATGGCTAATCTAAGTATACCCAGACCTTCTCAAAAAAAAAAAAAAAAACTAACTAACATTCCAAATTGGGTGACTAACATTTTTTTAACTTTATTATGTTTTTAAAGACAAAGTTAGTTCTATTTATTTATTTATATTTGAAAGGAAGAGAAACAAAGAAACAAAGACTTCCTCCATCCACTGGTTCACTCCCCAAATGCCCACAACAACTATGAATAGATCACACGAAAGCCAAAAGTCTGGAATTCAATCCAGATCTCCCATCTGTGGCAAGAATATAAATACTGAACCATTGCCTGCTGCCTCCCAGGTCACACACTAGCAGAAAGGTGGATCAGAAGTGGAGTGGGCCAGACTTGAACTCAGCACTTTGATATGGGATGCATGCATCCCAAGAGACAAATTAACTACTGCACCAAATGCCAATCCTCAGACAGGTTATCTTAACCTGTCTGTTTATCCTATTGTTGGGTTTCAGAGACTGTCAGGGTTGCCCAAAGGGCAAGATTATGGCTACATACAAAATGGCTGCAGTTAGGGCAATCATTTATGCTACTGGTTAAGAAACCACTTAAATACTCTCATGTCCCATACCAGAGTGACTGGGTTTAATACCCAGCTCCAGGTCCTGCTAATACAAGACCCTGTGAGTCAGCAGTCATGGTCCCCGTGACTGGGTTCCTGCCACTCATCTGGAAGACCCACACTGAGTTCCTAGCTCTGGGCGTCAGTCTAGCCTGGACACAACCATAGCAGACATTAAGGGGATGAATGAGTGGGTCAGAGGTCTTTTCTCTTCCCCTCTCTCTCTCTCTACCCTCTCAGATAAATAAATTTAAAAAGAGTTGAGATTTCAGCATAGTGGTAAACATGCCCACATCTCATTTTGGAATTCTAGCTCTGCCTGAATCCAACTTCCTGTTAATGAACACTCAAGGAGAATCAGTGGATGGAATCTCTCTCTCTCTCCCCCCCCCCCTTTCTCTCTCTCTCTCAAATAAATAATTTTGTAAAAGATGTATTTTTTTCAAAAGAAAAATCAATTTAGTGACTGCAATCATGTCAAACTGAACCCATACCTTCCACTCCTCCCAACTGGCTCTTACAATCTCATGCTATCTCCTCTTCTGTGATATGCCCTCATACTGCAAGGAATTCTAACACTGTCTCGATAGTATGTTGTATGGCCATCTGTCTGGCTGGTAAGCACATTCCACAAAGCAACAGACGCACATGCACAAAATGAGACAAAAGACAATTTTGCAAATATCAATAAAAATCAAATAAACCCAAGTGGGATGAGCAACAAAAATAGCACTAGTACACAGCTGGGATGAAAAATTAATACAGGTACTTGTAATGAAAAATCTGCATCACCTAGCAAGAATATACTTGTACCATCAACTGTTAGACAACACAGCAGCAACACCCAGGGGTTGATATGATCCAGAATAATACACATATTAGCAAAAGGATGGGGTCCAACAGTGATTCCTAAAACTAGTGGTGAAATGGCATGCCAGACCAAGAGGCCAACCTTACTGTCCACTAAGGGTATAAGCTGTGACCACAGGTCCAGAGTCCAGGTGGATCAATTAAGTGAGCTGGATATTCCTCACACTGTGGCAAGAAGTATCTGACCCAGCCTGGGGGAACAAACCCTGTGAGCCCCATTTAACTGTAACTCATTCTCTAAGTTCCATCAGGCTTTTTTACTGGCCAGATGAGGCTATTACAAGCACCATTGGCTGTTGTAGAACTCAACCCTTTCTAATTGTTTTAGGTTATCTCCTATTTCCACATATCTTCCAGGCAGTTTATACTGCCTTATATGTACTACCAGGCTAAGAGCAGGGAGCCTGACAGGATTCCATTTGCCTCTCTCCTCAGCACAGCACAACCTAACTTTAAGCCAAAACTCCCCCCATCTTTCCAGCCCTCAGATATTTGCAGTGTCTTCCCCAACACGATATCCATTTCTAGGATATTTTCTGATTCTATGGAAATGAGTACCAGATATGTTACAGAGGGCATGCTATATTTTAGATATGAATTTTGATGTCCCCCAAAGGTCAATGTTTTAGGGACTGGATCTTCAAAGTCTTCTGTTAATGGTTAATAGATTAAGAGTAAAGATTTAATCCAGTTTTTGGTATCGGAAGGTGAGTCCTTTGGGAAGCGATGAGATTGGATTACATCGCCTCTTGATAGAAGAAAAGTGGTTTGTCCTGTGATCCTTCTTCTGCATGCATTGCATCATCTTCCACCCTCATTTAAGGCCATACAAATGGGTTCACCCAATCATGGACTGTGAACCTGCAAAACTATAAGCTAAAATAAACTTTTTTCCTTCCCAAATAACTCCACTCAGGTATTTATTATAGCAACAAAAAACTGACTGATACAGGGTCCTCCCCTGATACCCCAATGTAACAATATTTTACACCCACATCTATCTACAACTGACCACAGGCCCAGAAAATGTTCTGGGTTGCAATGGATTGGAGAACATTCAGTATCCATGTTTACTGGAGTGGTTGTTTTTCTTTATCTGGAGAGATAAGCAGATACTGAGTTCTATCTCTCTCTGTTTAACTCTGACTTTCAAATAAATAAAATAAATCTTTAGGCTGGCACCACGGCTCACTAGGCTAATCCTCTGCCTGCGGCGCCAGCACCCCAGGTTCTAGTCATGGTCGGGGCGCAGGATTCTATCCCAATTGCCCCTCTTCCAGACCAGTTCTCTGCTGTGGCCCGGAAGTGCAGTGGAAGATGGCCCAAGTCCTTGGGTCCTGCACCCACAAGGGAGACCAGGAGAAGCACCTGGCTCCTGGCTTCGGATCAGCGCGGTGCGCCAGCTGCAGCGGCCATTAGGGGGTGAACCAAAGGAAAAAGGAAGACCTTTCTCTCTGTCTCTCACTCTCCACTCTGCCTTTCAAAATAAATAAATAAATAAATCTTTAAAAAAAAAAAAAGATATCTCTGGTCATTCAGTATTGCTCTCACCCTAGGCCAACTTTGACCCCATATCTAAATATAAGTATATTTAAAAGGCAGAGTGACAGAGAGAGATGAAGAGACAGAAAAATTTTCCATTAACTAGTTGACTCCCGAAATGGCTGAAATGGCCAGGCTGGGCCAGGCCAAAGCCAGGAGCCAAGATCTTCATCTGAGTCTCCCACCCAAATACTTGGGCCATCCTCTGCTGCTTTTCCCAGGCCATTAGCAGGGATCTGGGTCAGAAGTGGAGCAGCCAGGACACAAACTACCACCTAGCATCACAGGCAGAGTGGCTTTACTTACTATACCACAATGCCCATCCCATGTTTCTTATCTTTTTGTTTGTTTGTTTTTGCTGCCTTCTGGACTCTTTATTTGATTTTTGATGATTTGATTGTCATTTGTCTTAGTTAACTCATCTTTTGGTCAAGTTTGGGGATCTGAGGATTTAGGGATTGAGCTTGACATGACTGCAGCTATTTTGGATTTTAACCACCACTTTGCACTTTAGTTAACCTTAAGGGCCCTTCCATGTCCCATGACTTGGTAAACAAAGTTGTTAAGATAACTTCACAGAACTGTCTTTCCAGACCAGATCCTGGCAAGATTAATGCTTGAAGGAAGTATTAATGTTTTGTGAGTCAGGTGTACTTAGATTAGTTGTTGCCCATCTTTGTCTAGTTCCAAGCTGGGAAAATCTAGCCCCCAGGCCATTTAAGTCCTATAAGATCATTTGTTCTGGCCCTGACAAGGTAACCACTGGGACTTGAAATTCAAGAAATCTGTAGCCGCAATTTTCTTTTAAAAAATATTTAAAGTGCTGATGGGGAAAAACTGTCAACCAACTATATTTTACCTGGAAAAATCTGTCTTTCCAAAATGAGAGAAACAAAGCATCCCTAGACAAACAAAAGGTAAAAGAGTTCATCACCACTAGGCCTTCTTACAGGAACTACTAAATGGAATTCTTTAATCTCAAAGAAAAAAAAACATTAAAATAATGATATAAAAGTTAGGAAAGCACAAAACTCAAATATATAGGTAACATGGAGCCATATTCAGAATCCTCTAGGACTGCAGTAGTGGCTATAAAGGAATTTTATCCCCAGTATGAAGGTTAAAAGACCTATTAATAATAATCACAGCTAAGTTAAATTGTCTAAAGACAATTTACAAAATGATGTAAATTCCAACATCAAAAATATAAAATGATGGTTCAAGTAGTTAGGCCCCTACCACCCACCCACATGGGAGATTTGGATTGAGTTCCCAGTTCCCAGCTCACGGCTTCTGCCTGGTCCAGTCCTGATTATGCTCATTCTCTCTCATTCCCTTGATCACTCGCTCTTGCGTGCACTCTCTCTCTCTCTCTCTCTCTCCCTCTGTCTCTGTTTCTCAAATAAATTTTTTAATGAACAAGGGATATAAATAAACAGTTCTCAAATGAAGACAAATAGCCAATGGAGAAATAAAAAAATCCTCAACATCACTAATTATTTGTTGAAATGCAAATTAAAACTACAATAAGATATTATCTCATACCTATTTGAATGGCTGCTATCAAAAAGATGATAGAAAATAAATGTTGACAGGGATGTAGAAAAAGAACCTCTGGGGATAGCACTGTGGAGCAGAGGGTTAAGCTGCCTCCTGCAATGCCAGCATCCCATATGAGTGCCACATTCAGTCCAAGCTGCTCCACTTCCAATGCAACACCCTGTTAATGCACCAGGGAAGGCAGCAGAATATGGCCCAAGTTTTAGGCCCCTACCATCCACATGGAAAACCAGCCTGGCACACCCATAGCCAATGCAGACATCTGTGAACCAGGAGATGGAAGATCTTTCTCTCTCTCCTTTTCTCTCTCTCTCTCTCTCTCTCTCTCTCTCTCTCATCATTCCCTTTTTCTCTCTGTAACTCTGCCTTTCAAATAAATAAAGCAAATCTTAAAAAAAAAGAAAACCTTCCTGCTTTGTTGGTGATAATGGAAATATCACAACCATTCTGAAAAGCCATAATGGAAGGTCCTCAAAAACCTGAAATTAGATTTACTATATGATGCAGCAATCTTATTTCTATATATTTATCCAGATTTGATATCAATAAGTCAAAAAGATGATTTTTTAAAATGTGGTATATATACAATGGGATACTACTCAGTTTTAAAAAATACTTGGGGGAGGGGCTGGCATTGTGGCATAGCGGGTAAAGCCACCACCTGCAATGCTGTCATCCCATACAGATGCTGGTTCAAGTCCCAATGTGCCTGAGAAAGCAACAGAAGAAAGCCCCTGCACCTACACAGGAGACTCAGATAGAATTCCTCATTCCTGACCTCAGCCTGCCCCAGCGCCAGCCATTTGCAGCCATTTTGGGGAAAGAACTGCTAGATGAAATACCTCTTTCTCTCCCTCCATCTCTCTATCACTCTGCCTTTCAAATAAAAAATCATTTCAAAAAATATCCTAAGGGAGGTGTGAACCTCCTAGGGGAAGGCACTCTGTTGACTTTCATTACTTGGCTGGCCTGGGAGGAGAGCTGGCCAAGTAAAGGCAGGGGGCATCTCTAACAAGAAATTTACAGTTCTGCCTGCAATGTTGCTGACCCTACTTGACCATACCCTCAGCTGCAGGGGTCACTTTGGAAGCTGGGCTGAGTGAAGGGCTTTTCAGCTTAGAGCCAATAAGATCTGTGGCTCTGACCTGGGCATCCTTCGACTCCAGGGCAGGTCCATTTCCAGTGATCCAACTCTTGGCAGAGCTGCCAGGGCTCTTCACAAGCTGACTTCTGCTGAAGCCCAGGCTTACCACTTTGAAAGCCACTGCAGTGGACTGGCCTGTTGGGTCTCCTTGAGGGCAGATCACTGTACAGATCAGCCATTAATAGGCCTGCCACCCATTGCTTCTGATGCCGAGCTTTCTTTTCCTCCTGGTTTGTGTTAAAGCAGACCAGAGGATGCAAGTCAAGGGAGTGCCCATGTCCCATCTCTAATCTTCGGTGGCCTGAACTACAAGTCTACAGTCACAGGCATGTTCTGTAGTAGTTTTTCTAAGGTAGACAATGCCCATGAGGAAAATTATATTCTCACTTTAAAACTTTCTTTCCCTTTGGTCTGAAAGGGAGGTTTTTACTACTTACTGTATACTTGGCTGATGGCGAAGTGAATCTAGCTATGAGATTATTATTTAAGTTCTTATTTTGGCTATGCTATTACAGGAAAATGTTAGCCATCTCTTTTATAAGGTCTAAAGATTAAATTGTGCGTCCTACAGATTCCTTCATAATAGAATTAGTTTCCTACCTTGAAGAAAATAGAGAAATGAAAGAACAAGTTGGGTAGGAGATCCAAGATGGCTGAATAGTGAAAAGACATGCTGATTCTGACCATGGGAAGATAACAGAAGGGCACAGTTGGAGAGAAGTTTGCAGTAGAAATTCCACAAAAGAGAGACACCATGGAGCAGGGGGGACAATTCAATCACACAGCAGTGAGCAGCATATCAATAGCGACTCCCACAGTAGGTAACTGAAGGAGATGCCATCTTCTTGAAGCAAGGCACCCAGCAACCAGCAGGGAGGAAATGTCATCTCAATAAGGCAAGAAAGAACTACTGTAGCCCTAGAGTGTTTAGGGGAATTTATTAGAATTGATAAATCTGCGGTTCCCATTGACTTTGAGTTTGGCCTACAGGGGTGGCAGAGGGCAGGATGTCCACGTAAGGCACTCCCCCAACCTCACTCTACTAAAGCACCCAGACGCCACATGTCAACATTAATCAGTTAGGCAGCTGCCTCTGGGAATGCCACAGCTCCTTCCAAGGAAAGGGGAGGTTTGTGGGGCCAAGAATAGATCCCCTGCTCCCTGTGACTGTGGGAGACCTGTGCCCTGTGACTGTGGGAATTCTGTGACTGTGTGATAGGGAATATGATAGGGTGTACCTGGGTTTTTGGATGATTACTGTGTCTGGCTCCAGAGGCTCAGGGTTCAGTGCTCACACTAAGGAGTGCACAGACCCTTTATGTAGTTCATGCACCTGCATGGGTTAGGTATCTAGTACTGTGGGATTATTCTGGGTGGTTGGTTCAACTTGGTAGAGGGTGGTTAATGCTGTGATCATGCCGCCAGCATGATCATAACCTTCCCCCTGCAGACAAGAGAGATCTACCATGCTCAACTTGGGTGTCACACTGGACTTTTGATCTACCCTCAAGCACTAGACATATGAAAAAATGCTCAGGATCATTAGCCATCAAGGAAATGCAAATAAAAACCACAAAGAGGTTTCACCTTACCCCAGTTAGAATGGCTACCATCCAAAACTCAAAAAATAACCAATGCTGATAGTAATGTGGGAGAAAAGGAACACTAATATACTGTTGATGGGAATGTCAACTAGTACAATCATTATGGAAGACAGTACAGAGATTCCTCAGAAAGCAAAAAATACATGTACCATATGACCCAACCATCCCACTCGTGGAAATTTATCCAAACGAAATGAAATCAACATATAAAAGAGTTATCTGCATCTTCATGTTTACTGCAGCTCAATTCACAATAGTTAAGATATAAAATCAACCCAGATATCCATCAACTGATGAGTAGATAAAGAAAATGTATATATACACTACAGAATACTAGTCACCCATAAAAAAACTTTTCTTTTACAACAAAATGGATACAACTGGAAATCATTATACTTAGTGAAATAAGCCAGTCCCAAAATGACAAATATCATTTTTATCTCTGATATGTGGCAATTAATATAGAACACAAAAAAAGTACAGGAATGAAATGGACATCTTATGATTTGACTGTTGTTTTCAGCCCTTGTTTATATTCCTATGAAACTTTGGTCTTTCTACTTTTCTCTTGTGAATTGAAATCATGTTTTTGCAAAAAGTGAAGAAAAAGGAAGGAAGAAAGAAGGGAGGAAGGGAGAGAGGGAGGGAAGGAAGTATGGTTATTTTCTTAGAATTGTACCTACGTAGGCCAATGCAATGCTGGTATCCCATATGGGCACCAGTTCAAGTCTCAACTGCTCCACTTCTCATCCAGCTCCTTGCTAATGCACTTGGGAAAGCAGTAGAAGATGGTCCAAGCACCTGGACACCTGGACCCATGTAGGACACTCAGAAGATGCTCCTGGCTCCTGGCCTCAGCCTGGCCCAGCCCTAGTCATAGTGGCCATTTGGGCATAAAATATCCATCTCTCTCTCCCTCTCTCTCTCTTTCTCTCTCTCTCTCCTTCTCTCCTCTCCCTTTCTCTCCCTCTCTTTCCATCTCTCTCCCTGTCTCCCTCTCTTTACCTCTTTCCCTCTCTCCCTTTTTCCCTCTCCCTCTCTCTTCATCTCCATAACTCTTTCAAATAAATAAATAAATCTTTTTAAAAAGAAGTGTGCCTATAAAATATACGAAATCTATTCTCTTGATATTAAGAGAAGGTTTTAAAAATAAACAAGTAAATAAAATTGTGAATGACACTGGAGAAATGGATGGACAGCCAGACGGATGGATAGAACAGAGAAGGAGCAGGGAATAGATTAATGTTAGGAGAATGGAGTATAATTATATCATATTCATGAACCTACATTTTCAACAAGTATCTGCATCCATTTTTCCAAAATCAAGCATGGTGACCAATACTTCTGAAACTGATAATTAGCCATAGTCTTTTTTCTAATTGCCACTGCAGTCAACAGAAGGAAAAAGTCATACTAGCCATCAAAACACGTTTAGCTCATGTTTAGCAATAACATATATGTGAGGGAAAGAATGGGAGAAGGTTAATGAGAATAAATATATTTATTTTGAGTAAGTTATCACTAAACGTACCTTTCAGATAAACAACAGCTCTTGTGGGGATTTAGATTTTGACAAGTCTCTAGGCTGTCATCAGAAGATGAAGAAAGTTCCTCTGATTGCAAGTTGTCTGTATCACTCAAACTGGCCTCAGTTACAGGAGGGATCTTTATGTATTTTCTTCCTAACTCCGTTCCCAGGACATTCGTCAGTATAACTCTGGGTATCCTGTCACACAGAATAACAAACACTGTACTATACTGAAGTTTTCAGTAAAAACTTTATTCTAAGAAGTTGAACTTTCAAACATAGTCATATTAGCACAAGTAAACTCTTAGAACTATACCCCCCTATAAATTACCTCATAAATACCTAAAGGTACTCTTTTAAGTTATGGGGTATAAGCCCATAATAATAAAATCTTAAAATATAGTAATGGATACTTGAGGTGCTTAGAATCTTAACTAATTTTTCTTTAGAAAATTCTTTCTTTATCTTTTCCAGTAGTTATTTAAAAACCAGGTCACTACAAACCAATTCAAGAAATCTTGTTCTTCTCTTTAACAGAAATGTCCTTAATAAGTAATTACTTCCTTATAACTGGCACAAAACAAGTGCTAAACCCAAGAAAAAAAGACATCACTCAGATCCCATCAATGGTGATGACAAATCCCACAGGTGAAACAGAATATATACTGATAATTATTTATATTCTAACAGAATAGCATTAAGGAATCAATGAATTAAATGTTTAGAAAACGATATTTTAAAATTCTAAACTTTTTTAAATTAATGGAGTTTACATCAAATGTATTACATAGGCCTGACACCATCTTAGACAAAATAGGATAATGCAACCCTTGCTTGATTTAGTCATTTGTTATTATGAACAACTGATATAACCTGCCACACTATAATGATGCTCTTAAGACTATTATTTGGCCCTGCACTGGCTTTCCTAATCCAAATAATCACAAATTTTTTAGTTCTTGTTACAATAGTTTTAAAGTTTTACTAATTTTGTCAGATGTCCCCTTGACTATTATTAATGGGCCACAACCAACACTAATACTTTATGAGAAACAACAGATATACGTAGAAAGGGAGAGAGCACTTTTTTTTTAAGGAAAAACATGAACCTCACTGTACTCTGTTACATTTTTTGTAGTACTCAGAGATACTCTGTTTTCACTACATTCTTTTCACTATGTCCCAGACAATATAAATTTTCAGATCTTAGGAGAACTTTAAAATAAATTAGTCCTCTCTTTATCTCAAACATGAAGAACCCAAAGTTCAGAAAAGTTAAATGATGTGCCCAAATGGCTCTTTCTGGTGGAAGAACCTAGACATATTACCTTTGAAGAAAAAAAAGAGATTGATTGATTGATTGATTTGAAAGGCAGAGTTATAAAGAAAGATAGTCTTCCATCCATTGCTTAACTCCCCAAATGGCTGCAACAGGGATGGAACACACTGAATCCAAAAACCAGGAGCTTCATTCAGGCCTCCCACACGAGTGGAAAGGGCCCAGGTACTTGGTTCATCTTTTGCTGCTTTCTCAGGTTCTTTAGCAGGGAGCTGGATCATAAGTGCAGCAGCCAGGACTCAAACCTGCACTCATATGGGATGCCAACACCACTGGCAGCAGCCTAACCTACAATACCAAACTCTGAACCTATTAACTTTAGGAGTTTTCTTCTTTGTTTTATTCCATTACACTGTGTCCTGAATATTAACTTGCCAGAGGATTCCAATAACTAAGCTTTCCTATACATACTTCAGGAAACCCTTGAAAATATCCATATGTAACACACCAACAAGTTAAAAAGTGTTGTAATAATTAAGTAGTATACATTATCTAATAACAAACACTATTAGTAGAGGAAGAATGAAAGAAAGGTAGTCTGTTACCTAGTAGACCCTCTAATGAGGGGGCAAGAAGTAGAAATATTTTTCTTCCACATATGATTTAAATTTCTAAGGATTTGTAATGGTTTGAACAGGATTTGGCTCCCCAAAATCACATGGATGTTTAAACCCCCAAAGTCTTTGTTAATTGACAATGGATTAATGTTAATAAGGGTTGGAGTTTTATCCAGTTACGGTGTCTGAAGCTGGGCTCTTTGAGAGGTGTTTAGATTGGATTAGGCTGCTGCTGTGGCAGAGGTCCTATGATTGAATCATGATGGTTTTATAGGCACAAGACACACAGACACACAGGATACACTGATTGTTTTTCCTGACTGCTCCTGCATCACCATGTGATCATCCCTCCTCCATCCCCCAGCCTTCCCAGATGCTTAAACCAATGAGGTCACCTGATCTTAAACTGTGGGCTTCCAACTAGAAGCCAGAAAAAAAACCTTCGTCATTCCTAAGTAGCTCCTCTCCAGTATTTTAAGAAATAAAAAGCTGAGTAATAACTGATCCTATTTAGTATTGTATGCTTAATATCCTTGATCTCGGACAGAACTCTCCTTATAAATGCTATATTTGGGGCCAGGTATTAGGCATGCCAATTAAGATGCTAGTTGGAGGGCCGGCACCGTGGCTCACTTGGTTAATCCTCCGCCTGCGGCGCCGGCATCCCATGTGGGCGCCAGGTTCTAGTCCCCATTGCTCCTCTTCCAGTCCAGCTCTCTGCTATGGCCTGGGAGGGCAGTGGAGGATGCCCAAGTGCTTGGGCCCCTGCACCCACGTGGTAGACCAGGAAGAAGCTCCTGGCTCCTGGTTTCAGATAGGCACAGCGCCAGCCATGGCTGCCATTTGGGGAGTGAACCAACGGAAGGAAGACCTTTCTCTCTCTCTCTCGCTCTTGCTCTCGCTCTCGCTCTCTCGCTCTCTATAACTCTACATGTCAAATAAAAAAAAAAAAATAAAAAATAAAAACTTTAAAAAAAAAAAAAAACACTAGCTGGGATGACCACACAGCGTATCAGACTCCCAGAATTCTACTCCTGGCTCTGCTCCCAATTCTAGTTTCCTTCTAATGCACTCCCTGAAGAAAGGCAGGAGATGGCTCCAGTAGTTGCGTCACTGCCATCCACACAGGAGACTGGATTGAGTTCCTGGCTCCCAGTTTGACCAGGCCCAAACCCAGCTGTTAGAGTTAGGGAGTAGACCAGTAGATGGGCGCTCTCTCTTATCTGTCTCTCTGCCTCTCAAATAAATAAATAAAAATAGCTAAAACAGAAGAAAAATGCTAGATTTGAATGGGAATAGGGACAATAAAGGGCCAATATGGAGCCTCAAGGTCTTTTTTACCTGAGTTCTCATTATGTATTGCTATGAAATTTATCACAAAAGGGAACTCAACTGTGGTTCGCAATGCTTTCAGAAAAATACAGGAATACTAACAAAGAATTTAATTCAAGTAATAATTATTTTTTACAAATAAATATTTTAATTTGGGATAAAAATTTAATTACATTTTAATGATTTATTTTTTGAAAGGCAGACTGACAGAAAGGGAGAGGTGGAGACAGGGAATGGGTGTGGGGGAGAGAAAGAGAGAACAAGAGAGAGAGAGAGAGAGAGGAGAGAGAGAGAGGGAAAGAGTAATGAGAATCTTCCATCCACTGTTTGGTTCCATAGCCAGTTCTGGGCCATGTCAAAGCCAAGAGCCAGAAAATCCTGGGATTCAAGGACAGGGTCATCTTCCATTGCCTTCTCATGCACATTAGCTAGATCAGAAGCGGACTCAAATCAGCACTCCAACAAGGAGTGCCAGCATCACACATGGCACCTTAACCCGCAATGCAATGACAGCCCCAAGAACTTGAAGTATTAAGAGATAATAGAATCTGATTTTAAGAGATAAAGAGAATCTGATATACTACACTGATGACTTATTTTAAAAATTAGTATTTTTGTTGTTGGTGGTATTGTTGTTGTTGCTCTGTTTGTTCTACCTAAGACCGCTGGTTGAACTCTGTAATCAATGCACATTCTTAGGCATTTAAAATTAACAGAAAAGTGATCTCTGTTAAACATAGGAGTGGGAATAAGAGAGGGAGGAGATATATAGGTTGGCACATGCTCTCTCGGACTTACCTCCAATGGTGGAACTAGAAATGTGCCAGGGGATTTCAACTCAGTCTTACCAAGGAGGCAAGTACCAATGCCAGCATACTTGGTAAAGTGATCAGTATAAATACACAACCGATCAAAAAGATAGGGTATGTGTCAAAGAGATTTCACAAATAAGACCAGTGTAAGCAAATAATGAAGGATAGAATTAAAAGGGAGAGTATGATCCTGCGGGGGAAGCAGGACACACAGCAGACTCATAGAGTGGCAAACACCCAAAACAGCACTCCTGCCTCAGAATCAACCCTTGGGACATTCGGATCTGGCTAAAAGGTCCATGAGAGTCTCACAGGCATGGAAAGCCATGACACGATGGCAAAAAACAATCTAAATGAAAGATCCTGGTGAACAAGACCCCAGAAGAAGGAACAGGCCATCAAGGAGAGAGGCGCCTTTCTCTGAAGGGAGGAAGGAACCTCCACTGTGACACGGCCTTGATTAAACAAGTTCAGAGTCGGTGAACTCAAGGGACTTCCATAGCCTAGACAGCTCATAGCAAGAGTCTCGGGTGATTGCTGATGTCATAAATAAGAGTGCCAATTGTTAAATCAACAACGGGAGTCACTGGGTACATGCTCCCCACGTAGGATCTCTGTCCTTAATGTGTTTTACTATGAAACATAAAAACACTACTAGTGGAACAGTACCCTATACCTTGTGCGGTTGTGTGAATGCAGCCTGTTGAAATCCTTGCTTAGTATATACTAAGTTGATCTTCAGTATATGAAGGTAATTGAAAATGAAACTCGATAAAGGGCGGGATGGGAGAGGGAGAGGGGAGGGCCACAGGAGAGAGGGAGGTGGGGGGGGGGAGCCACAACAATACAAAGTTGCACTTTGTAAATTCACATTTATGAAATAAAAAAAATCACTATATTCCTAAAGCTATAAAAAAAATCAATGATAAATGAAGATTCTTCCAAAGTTTATGGAAACGATGAGGCCAGCATTGTGATACAGTGAGTTAAGCCACCACCTATGATGTCAGTATCCCCTAGGAGGGTGTCAATTTGAGTCCTGGCCACTCTGCTTCTAATCCAGTTTCAAGCTAATGTGCCTGAGAAGGCAGTAGAAGATGCCCCAAGTGCTTGGGCCTCTGCGACCCATACAAAAGACCAGAATGGAGTTCCAAGATCTTGGCTTCAGCCTGGCCCAGACACAGCTGTTGCGGTCATTTAGGGAGTGGACCATTGGATAGAAGATCTCTCTCTCTCTCTCTCTCTCTCTCTCTTTCCCTCTCTCTGTTGCTCTGCCTTTCAAATAAATAAATAAATCATTTTTAAAGTTTATAGAAATGAAATTGAAAGATAATTTTATTTTAGTGCAAAAACAATTTTGAAATCCATACAGTTTTTTTCATAATATGCATTTTCTACAAACTTTTTGAAGCCCTCTTGCATGTACTTTTCTTTAAGATTTATTTATTAGAAAGGTAGAGAGGTGGAGAGAGAGAGATCATCCATCCTCTGGTTCATTCCCAAAATGGCTGCAACAGCTGTGTCTGAGCTAGGCTGAAGACAGGATCCTGGAACTCCATCTATTATCTCCCATGTAAATGCAGGGGCCTGAGTGCTTGTACCATCTTCTGCTACTTTCCCAGGCATATTAGCAGGGAGCTGGATTAGAAGTGGAAACCCGGGACTCAAACTTGTGCTCATATGGGATGCCAGCACAGGATGTGGTGGCTTAACCTGCCACACCATGATGCTAGTCCCAACGTGCATGTCTTAAAAATAATTTTGTGGTTGTCAGCGCAGTGGCTTAGCAGATTAAGCTACTGCATGCAGTGCCAGCATACCATATGGGTGCTGGTTCAAGTCCCGGCTACTCCACTTCCCGTCCAGCTCTCTGCTATGGCCTGGGAAAGCAGTAGAAGATGGCCTAAGTGCTTGGGCCCCTGCACCCAAGCAGGAGACCCAGAAGAAGCTCTCCACAAACTTTCTAAAGTAATCTCATTTTTTTAATGGTTCACTATCATTACTGAATTCTAAAATGATACTCATAATAATAATATAAATGTATATATAGTATTTAAGAGGAATTTTGAAGCTTATAAGGAGACACATCATAGAAATGCTATTACTTGGTATCTCTGTTTAAACACCTGACTATAGCATTATTTAAATGTTTAGCTCCTTAAAAAAATAATCTCCAAAGAAAGTAACACAGTTGGAATCAAAAAATTAGTCCCTTAAAAAGTGTTGAAAAAACGTAACTTGACCAACAAAGCAGTGGAAATATCTATTAGAATTATCTTCTGAATAGGGCCGGCGCCGCGGCTCAATTGGCTAATCCTCCGCCTTGCGGCGCCAGCACACCGGGTTCTAGTCCCAGTCGGGGCGCCGGATTCTGTCCCGGTTGCCCCTCTTCCAGGCCAGCTCTCTGCTATGGCCCAGGAAGGCAGTGGAGGATGGCCCAAATACTTGGGCCCTGCACCCCATGGGAGACCAGGAGAAGTACCTGGCTCCTGACCTTGGATCAGCGTGATGCGCCGGCCGCGGCAGCCATTGGAGGGTGAACCAACGGCAAAGGAAGACCTTTCTCTCTGTCTCTCTCTCTCACTGTCCACTCTGCCTGTCAAAAAAGAATTATCTTCTGAATAATGAATGGTCATGCCATGTTTTGCATGATATTTATTTTGTTGCTAGATTTTGAAGAAAGGAAAAACAACAGAAAGAGAAAGAGAGAAATGATTAAAAAAAAAAAAAGACTTAGGGGATAAATCAGTCCATTTAAGTAGAACAAAAACCTAAAAGTCTTCCTAAAAAAGAAAAATTTCAAGATTCAACAAAAAAAAAAATCATGTAGAAAGATAATACACCAATCTGCACTAGAAATTGTATCCCTTGAAGGCCTCTAAAGCTATGAGAAGGTTCATGTCACAATTTCAGTATGTCTACTACAGCATATCTTTCTCTTTTTTTTAAAAGATTTATTTTATTTATTTGAAAGTCAAGAGTTAACAAAAAGAGAGGAGAGGTGGAGAGGGAGAGAGAGAGGTCTTCCTTCCTTTGGCTTACTCCCCAGATGGCCGCAACGGCTGGAGCTGTGCCGATCCAAAGCCAGGAGCAAGGAGCCTCTTCCAAGTCTTCCACATGGGTGCAGGGGCCCAAGGACTTCGGCCATCCTCTACCCTTCGGGTCTCCCACGTGGGTGCAGGGGCCCAAAGATTAGGGCCATCCTCTACTGCTATCCCAGGCCACAGCAGAGAGCTGGATCAGAAGAGGAGCAGCCGGGAATCGAACCGGCACCCACATGGGATGCCAGCGCTTCAGGCCAGGGCTTTAACCCACTGCGACACAGCGCTGGCCTCTATAGCATACCTTTCAATTAGAAAGCACTCTGTTACCATGTGAGCAAATGCCACGGAAAAAAATTAAAGAATAAGAAGAACAATTAAAGGGTAATGAATCATGCCTACATTACTGTTAAGAAAAATTAAAGTACAAAGGGGTGAAAATTAAATAGAAGCAGGATGACACAAGGATTAAGAGCAGTGACTTTAAAGTCAAATAAGTATAGGTGCAGAGTCTGATTTTTCACCTATTAATTTATCTATGAGGATTCATAAAGTTTGTGGAAAAATGAAATTAAAAGGTAAGCTTACTTTGTTGCAAATTATTTAACATAATTTCTGCCTCTTATCATTGATCTCCTTATCTTTAAAATGGAAAGAATAATTTCTACTTTACACAGCTGCTAAGATTAAATGCAGGGGCCGGCACTGTGGCATAGTGGCTAAAGCCGCTGCTTGCAGTGCCAGCATCCCATATGGACCCAGTTCGAGACTGGCTGCTCCACTTCCTATCCAGCTCTCTCTTTGGCCTGAGAAAGCAGTAGAAGATGGCCCAAGTCCTTGGGACCCTGCAACTGCGTGGGAAACCCAGAAGAAGCTCCTGGCTCCTGGCTACAGATCGATGCAGCTCGGGCCACTGCAGCCAACTGGGAAGTGAACCAGGGGATGGAAGACCTCTCTTTCTCTCTGCCTCTCCTTCTCTATCTGTGTAACTCTGACTTTCAAATAAAATAAATAAATCTTTAAAAAAGAAAAGATTAAATGAAAGAAGGTGTAAAGCAATTAGTGCAATTCCTGACACACAGCAGGTACACAATACATGAAAACTCATTTTAATTTTCATATTATTAACATGTTGTTCAAAGTTATAAATTCTTCACTCAAATGGTGCTTAATGGTCATAATTTATTATTAATTTTATTAATGATCATAATTAAATGGTCATAATTTATTAATATTACAATTATCTTGATGACAGTAGTGGTTTTTTTTTAGAAATTCATAATTGAATAGTTACCAATGACTAAAGTACACTCAGCTCTTTATAACACACAGCCATGGCCCAAACACCTTTCATCAACTCCTAGCAACTTAACTGATTCAGGTACTTTGAGGAACAAATAGCTTTGTGTGACAACATTATAGAATAAAAATCTATAAAGTTTGACAACTAAATTCTCAATACCTAAACTGTCTTTTTGAAGTACAGCTATATAAATTAGCATTTCCAGATATATTCCAGGGCTAGTCTGCATTTCAAAAAATTATGAATGTCCTTGAGAAAAATAAATTATATAAAAGATATATGCCTCATTTCTCATACTATCTCAATCTGGGAAGAAGGACTGAAGGTTGTCATTTCAAAGCATCTGTTTGTTTTCCTAAATATGTAATTAGTGTCAGTAGGTAACCAAAAATAGAACTTGTTTTATTTATTATTATAAAATCACACTTCAAAATAACATTAATATACTAAAAAATTACAGCAGAAACAAATTTTGAAATGCAATGAGATATAGTAGAAAGTATATTGATCTAAAAAGCAGTGTCAATTTTCTCAGTGTTTTCTGCATGATTATACTCTGATTGTAATTTTTTTCAATTACAAATTATGTGTTTCTTCCATGCTTACATGGCGAGGTATCTGTGAGATTCATGCAATTTAATAAATTTCAAAAACTGTAAAGAGCTATTAATGTATAACTTCATGTCAAGAGTAAATTTTCAAAAAAACCAAGTCCTTATTAAAAGGTAATATATTTGCGGCGACTTCCCCGGCCCCCACACTGTTGGGACTGGGGAACCTCGCCCGGGAGCGGAATCCCATAAAAGTTTGTGAATCAATTGATTCGTCTGCCTGGGAAGATTTGTTACGCACCAGACACCTTGCATATGGTGCCGAAACCCGGGAGCTGAGAGTGCGTGCCTCCCCTTTCTGGGTTCGAGGCCCCCTCACTTCTTGAACCTGTCTGGTGCCCGAGGCTGACTACGGACCACGCTCGACCAACTGTAAGTAACTCCTCCCCTGCTCTCCCTCCCTCCTCTGGGTTGGCCCAGTCTCTGCGATCTCTGGCTAGCTCTCTGTCTGGACAGAGACCTCCAAATTGTGTGCATGTGGGCTCTGTTCTCCACTGATTAGCCTCCCAGCGGCTGTGGAGACGTCCTGCCACTGGCTTGGCCCACAGAGGACTGAACTCTAATCTGTCTGCTGAAGTCCGGGACAGGGGACGCCTTGCCCGAATTTCAGTAGATACGGGCTGCCGGGGAGACAATGTGATCTGGCCAGTCCTGAGGGTGGGACTCAAAATGCCCCCTGGCCTGCCTCCTAAAGAACCTGAAGAAACTGGGACTGGCCCAGGACCTACGGCGTAAACGCCTAATCTTCTACTCTACCCAGGCATGGCCTAATTACCTTGAGAATTTCTGCACAGGGAGAGAAAATGGTCAGAGGTCCCATATGTCCAGGCTTTCTGAAATCTCCACTCTCGTCCTACTCCCTCTCCCCTACTTTCCTCTCTGCCTGCTCCACAGCCCAGGTCTTGCTGGCCAAGATCAGCCTCCACCTCCTAAGGACGCCTCTTCTGTGTTACTGCCAAACACTCCACCTTCCACCTTTTTGGACACTCCTGAGTTCCTGGGGACCCCACAGCTAGCCAGGAACCTCCCGCCCCCATATGCACATTCTTCCTCCTCGTCACCATGTCCTACCTCTGCTTCTGGCTCCTGGATACCATTGCTGAAAGCCAGGTAGCCAGGTGGCCCAACCACCGGTGTCAAGCTCCACCCCCATCCTATCGGGATGCTCCTGCTTCCCTGCCTGCCCTCCGGCAAAGTTTTAAAAGGACCAATTGCTGAACACTTGGTTCTCTAGCCTCCTCCTCTGGTCTCTTTTCTCTTCTCTCTTCTCTCCTGCTCTCTCTTCTCTCCTGCTTGCTCTCTCTTCTCTCCTCACTAGCTCCTCTCCTCTCTTGTCTCTCTCTTATACTCTCCTTCTCTCTTTTTTCCCTTTTTCACCCTACCCCTCCGGTCTGCTGGGTTTTAGGTCAAGTGCCTAAGCCAAAACCTCCACCTTCCACAATTGCGGCCCCAACTCTTCACTATCTCACTGTACTTCACTTTATCTTAGAACCAGGCCTGGTCCAAAGTCTACTCTCTCTGTCTTATCAGTTTGGGATTAATTGTCTCCATGTTTTCACTCTCCAGCCCTTGTCTTCCAACTGGTCTTTTGTCCAACTTGTTCTCTCATTTCTCTATTCTCTTCAAGGTAGGAAAGTAATTCTATTCTGAAGGACACTGCAAGATGTAAAATTTGATCTTGATATCTTATAAAAGGAATTGCTAACATTTTCTGTAATAGCATAGCCAAAATAAGAGATTAAATTATAATTTCACAGCTAGGTTTACTTCGCAATGGGCACAGTAAACAGGCAAGACCTCCCTTTCAGCCCAAACAAAGGAAAAGAAAGTTTTAAAGCAAGGACCCAGCTTTTCTCATGGGCATTATCTACCTCAGAAAAACTACTACAGAACATGTCTGTGACTATAGACTTCTAGTTTGGGTCACAAAGATTAGAGATGGGACACGGGCACTCCCTTGACTTGCATCCTCTGGTCTGCTCTAACAAAAACCAGGAGGAAAAGAAAGCTAGGCATCAGAAATGTGAAGATAGGTGGCAGCCTATTAAAGGCTGTTCTGTACAGTGACCTGCCTTCAAGGAGACCACTGCAGTGGCTTTCAATGTGGTAAGCCTGGGCTTTAGCAGAAGTCAACTTGTGAAGAGCCCTGGCAGCTCTGCCAGCCAAGAGTTAGATCTCTGGAAGTGGAACTGCCCTGGAGTTGAAGGACTTCAGGTCAGAGCCTTGGATCTTATTGGTTCTAAGCTGAAAGCTCTTCACTCAGCCCAGCTTCCAAAGTGACCCCTGCAGCTGAGGGGACGGCCACGTAGGGTCAGCAACATTGCAGGCAGAACTGTAAATTTCCTGTTAGAGATGCCACCTGCCTTTTACCTGGCCAGCTCTCCTCCAGGCCATCTAAGTAATGAAAGTCAACAGGGTGCCTTCCCCTAGGAGGTTCACACCTCCCTTAGGATGTACCCTATGTGAAGAGATAGATAAGTCTAGGTCCCATAATTTACAAGGGCTTAAAGCCCACCTAATTAATTATCAGGCCCCTTCTGTCAGTTTCTATTTGGCTGAGACAGCACCTTTCTTGGGCCCTCTAATAATGACTCTGTCCTTTTTTCTACACCCTGTCTAGCCCACTTGGGCCTCATTCCTTTTTTTTTTAACTTTTATTTAATAAATATAAATTTCCAAAGTACAGCTTATGGATTACAATGGCTTCCCACCCGCAACCCTCCCCTCTCCCACTCCCTCTCCCCTTCCATTCACATCAAGATTCATTTTCAGTTCTCTTTATATACAGAAGATCAATTTAGTATATATTAAGTAAAGATTTCAACAGTTTGCACCCACACAGAAACACAAAGTGAAACATACTGTTTGAGTACTAGTTATAGCATTAAATCACAATGTATAGCACACTAAGGACAGAGACCCCACATGAGGAGCAAATGCACAGTGACTCCTGTTATTGACCCAATAAATTGACACTCTAGTTTATGGCACCTGTAACCACCCTAGGCTCCTGTCATGAGTTGCCAAGGCTATGGAAGCCTTCCAAGTTTGCCGACTCTGATCATATTTAGACAAGGTCATAGTCAAACTGGAAGTTCTCTCCTCCCTTCAGAGAAAGGTACCTCCATTTTTTTTTTTTTTTTTTTTTTTTTTTGGTTAAGGGAAAAGGCTTATTGGGGAACACCCAACAGACCAGAAAGCTAATTCCAGCCAAGACTGGGAGAAAAGTCACTCATCTTTTGTAGGTAGAGGGGTTTGTCTGTAGAGAAATTTTGAACAATTATATAGCATTAAGTGGGGAAGAGGACCATCAGTACACACAGGTTGGGAGTAGAGCCATTGGTGGTAGAGTAGAGGTTATGATTACAAAGGAATGAGGCCCAAGTGCGCTAGACAGTGTCTAGAACAAAGGACAGAGTCATTATTAGAGGAGCTAAGAAAGGTGCTGTCTAAGCTACAATTAAGTTTTCTGATTGAGAGGCAAATAGAACCTGATAGAAGGGGCTTGATAATAATCTCTTGGGCTTAGGGCCTTGTAAGTTAAGAGGCCCAGACCTATCTATCTCTTCACATGGGGTACATTCTAAGGGAGGTGTGAACCTCCTAGGGGAAGGCACCCTGTTGACTTTCATTACTTAGATGGCCTGGAGGAGAGCTGGCCAGGTAAAGGCAGGTGGCATCTCTAACAGGAAATTTACAGTTCTGCCTTCAATGTTCCTGAACCTACGTGGCCGTCCCCTCAGCTGCAGGGGTCACTTTGGAAGCTGGGCTGAGTGAAGGGCTTTTCAGCTTAGAGCCAATAAGATCTGTGGCTCTGACCTGGGCATCCTTCGACCCCAGGGCAGGTCCATTTCCAGTGATCTAACTCTTGGCAGAGCTGCCAGGGCTCTTCACAAGTTGACTTCTGCTGAAGCCCAGGCTTACCACATTGAAAGCCACTGCAGTGGACTGGCCTGTTGGGTCTCCTTGAGGTCAGATCACTGTACAGAACAGCCTTCATTCACAAATGAGAGCTTTGCAGGATATAATATTCTGGGCTGGCAGTTTTTCTCTCTTAGTACCTGGGCTATGTCTCGCCATTCCCTCCTAGCCTATAGGGTTTCTGATGAGAAGTCTGCTGTGAGTCTAATTGGAGATCCTCTGAGAGTAACCTGACGTTTCTCTCTTGCACATTTTAGAATCTTTTCTTTATGTTTCACTGTGGTGAGTTTGATTACAACATGTCGTGGTGAGGATCTCTTTTGGTCATGTTTACTAGGGGTTCTATGAGCTTCCTGTACTAGGATGTCTCTGTCCTTCTCCAAACCCAGGAAGTTCTCTGCAAATATCTCACTAAAAAGGCCTTCTAATCCTTTCTCTCTCTCCATGCCTTCAGGAACTCCTAGAACCTGAATGTTGGGTTTTTTAATAGTATCCTGTAGATTCCCAACAATAGTTTTTAGATTTCTAATTTCCTCTTCTTTTCTTTGGTTTGACTGTATACTTTCCTGTGCTCTGTCTTCTAAGTCCGATATTCTCTCTTCTGTTTCACTGACTCTGTTTTTAAGGCTCTCTAATGTGTTTGTCATTTGATCGAGTTCTTCATTTACTTTTGATTTCTCTTCACTATCACATTTTCCTGTTCTACTAGTTTCTGCGTTTCCTTTTGATTCTTCCTTAAGATTTCATTTTCTCAAACGAGATTTTCTATCCTGTCCAGTAAGGAATTCCGTAGCTCAAGCATTTGTTTTTGAACACTTCGAATTGTTCTTATCATAAATTTTTTGTAATCCGTATCTTGCATTTCTTCCGTCTCATCATCTTCATAATCTTGGCTTGGGGTGTCTTGTTCATTTGGGGGTGTCTTAATGTCTTCCTTGTTCTTGTTTTCTCAGTTTCTGCGTTTGTTGCTTGGCATTGTGGAGATATTCTTTGGATTCTCCTTCCCTCGCTGTTGTGGTTTTGTTGTTATACTATGACTGTATTAAGTGGACTGTCTGCTTTTGATGGAGCCTTAGAGGCTTGAGATGGGTGTGGCCTGAGAGCTCTGTTTGATTCCTCAGGGTTAAGGGTGTGCCAAAGGTGACACTCCCAGGTTAGGCGTGGTAAATCTCTGTCTCTTTCTTTCTTTCTTTGATTCAAAAGGGAAGCAATTCCGCACAGCTGAACAGAATTGGGGGTAGTTAGCAGGCGAATGATATACCCACAGGAGCCAGCGATTGGAAGCTCTTTCCCAAGGACCACACAGGAAATCTGTGCTGCCCTCAGTGTGGGCTCAAATTCTCCTGCAGTCTCGAACTGGATTGCCAAGGTTACCGAATTGTAGCATCTCTGGAGAGTACTCACGTGAATTCCAAGAGTTCTCTCCCCCACTGTCTCTTTTTTCACAGTCTCAGTTCATTAGCACCACACGTTCACTAGGTGGTCACCCCACTTATGATGTATGTCCAAAATGGCGCCTGCTCTTTATCTTGCTCGCCTTTGAGAAGTGAGCAGAGAGAGAGAAACTCGTGTCCGTATTGGTTACTTTATTTTTTTTCCTCTCTCTTCTAGTTAGCCAGGTGAACTTTTCCCCACGGGGTTTCAAGCCTCGTTCCCTCTAGTCTCCTCTTTCGCTTGCCCGCCAGTGTCTCAGGCTATTGAGGTTCGGCTCACCTCACATTCCAGCGCTGGTGTGTTGATTCTGCCGCTGGTGTCCCAAATTGTGGGCTCCCACGCTCTCCACGCAGGTCCACTATGAATAGTAGCAGAGTTTCCTCTGCTGTTTCTTCCCCTACTCTCCTTGAACCTGCAGTATCTCCACTTTTATTAAACTGTCTCTCCCCGGACTATCAGTGTGCTCCCTTCCTATTCTGCCATCTTGCCAGCCTCATTCCTTTGTAATCATAGCCTCTACTCTAACATCAATGACTCTACTCCCAACCTGTGTGTACTGACGGTCCTCTCCTCCACTTAATGTTGTATGGTTATTCAGAATTTCCCTACAGACAAACCCCTCTACCTGCAAAAGTTGAGTGGCCTTTCTCTCAGTCTTGGCTGGGAACAGATTTAAACCACGTCGATCAAACAATCCTCACAAGGGTCCAGAGACCCCCTCATTTCCTCTCCTCTATGAAATCCTTTCATTACCTGGTTAATGTCACTCTTAGGATCATTGGTTGCTATTCTCACCCTGACTTGTATACTACAGTGTCTGTTTAAGTGTTTACAGCAGGTGATAATGAAATGAACCAAGACCTTCAGCAACCAGGCAGTCAACCAGATGCTTCCCCATCCACAAATGCCTATCCCTACGGAGCCCCAAGATAACCCCAGCAGGCCCCTGTAGAAGACGTCCCCAGTCAGCAAGAAGTAACCAGAGAGACTCATTGTCGCCCCCTTTCAATTCATCAAAAGGTCAGGATGGTAAATTTGGGATCCGTAAGGCAAGAAGGCCTATACTTCCAGGAATGGAGAGTCCCTACCCGCACTTCCGGGGACGTAAAGTCCTTCTCAAGGTCCCTGCAGGTGCCTAAAGGTCAACCAATGAGGATCAGACCTGCCTCAACATTTAACCCCCATGCCCTGTATCTATCAAAGGAGCCCTCCCAGCCTCTGATGTGTGACTTCCCCAGCCCCCACCATGTTGGGACCAGGGAACCTCACCCGGGAGCGGAATCCCAATAAAAGCTTGTGAATTTAAAAAAAAAAAAAGGTAATATATTTGCTAATAAAGCAGTAATATAAAAAGCAAAAAATACAAAATTAATTTAGTGTTCATTGTTGCTGTAATTCTAGAATAATGTCTAAGATTGTGCTATGTGGCATTTTAAGAAGATTGTCATAAATCTATTTTTGTACCACATGAAATAAATTCAAAATATACCTTCTAAATCAGCTTCTTGAAGTATATAAACAAAGAATTTTTGAGTAACTTTTCTTAGAGATTCACAGATTTTCTAAGTTGGCTATTTACTAAGCTAAATATTAAGTGAATAAATTGTCTCTCAGAATATTACCAATTTAAATAAAGAAATACTATAGCAGGGCTGGCGCTATAGTGCAGTGTGTCAAAGCCCCAGCATGCAGTGTGGGCATCCCATATGGGTGCTGGTTTGACCCCAGCTGCTCCTTTTCTGATCCAGCTCTCTTCTATGGCCTGGGAAAGCAGTAGAAGATGGCCCAACTCCTTGGGCCCCTGCACCTTGTGTAGGAGACATGGAAGAAGCTCCTGGCTCCTGGCTTCAGATCAGCTCAGCTCTGGCCATTGCGGTCATTTGGGGAGTGAACCAGCGGAATGGAAGACCTCTCTCTTTCTCTCTGACTCTCTCTCTCTCTCTCTCTCTCTCTCTCTCTGCCTCTCCTTCTCTCTTTGTGTAACTCTATCAAATAAATAATTCTTTAAAAGAAAAAAGAAGTATTACCATCAGAATATCTGAAATATGTAATTTTTAAAAAACTTCACACACATATAAATTGAAGAAAAACAATAAATATATTTACATTACTCAGGAAGATTTCAATTATTGAGAACTTTTTTTAAAAATTATTTTATTCGTATTTGAAAGGAAAAGTTGGAGAGAAATAAAGAGAGGTAGAGGCTGAAAAATATCTTATATTTGCTGGTTCACAATGGCTAGGGTTGGGCCAGGCAAAAATCAGGAGCCAGGAGCTTCATCTGGGTCTACCATGTGGGTGGCAAGGTCCAAGATCTTGGGCCATCTTCTGCTGCTTTCCCAGGCCATTAGCAGGGAGCTGGATCAGAAGTGGAGCAGGGCCGGTGCTACGGCTCAACAGGCTAATCCTCCGCCTAGCGGCGCCGGCACACTGGGTTCTAGTCCCGGTCGGGGTGCCCCTCTTCCAAGCCAGCTCTCTGCTGTGGCCCGGGAGTACAGTGGAGGATGGCCCAAGTGCTTGGGCCCTGCACACCATGGGAGACCAGGAGAAGCACCTGGCTCCTGCCTTCGGATCAGCGCGGTACGCTGGCTGCAGCACGCCGGCCGCGGTGGCCATTGGAGGGTAAAGCAACGGCAAAGGAAGACCTTTCTCTGTCTCTCTCTCTCTCACTATCCACTCTGCCTGTCAAAAAAAAAAAAAAAAAGTAGTGGAGCAGCAGCCAGGACTCAAATCGGTGCCCATAAGCAATGCAGATGGCAGCTATACCCACTGCACTACACCAGCCCCTACAACTAACCTTTTTTTTTTTTTTTTTTTTGACAGGTAGAGTTATAGCCAGTGAGAGAGAGAGAAAGGTCTTCCTTCCATTGGTTCACCCCCCAAATAACCGCTATGGACGGTGCTGCGCTATCCGAAGCCTAAAGCCAGGTGCTTCCTCCTGCTCTCCCATGCGGATGCTGGGGCCCAAGCACTTGGGCCATCCTCCATTGCCTTCCCAGGCCACATCAGAGAGCTGGACTGCAAGAGGAGCAACCGGGAATAGAACCAGGCACCCATATGGGATGCTGGCTGCACAGCGGAGGATTAACCAAGTGAGCTAACTTTTCTTAATGGAATATGGGTAGAGTGTGTCTGTATTTCTCCAGTGTCAATTTATAGAAGCAGGAGAAAGACAGTTTATTTTCTTAAAAGGCTTGCAACTGTCTCTCATTAGGCCTCTGTCTAATGACCAAAGCTAGTAATCTGGAAATTTTCTTCCAGGAAAATATAAATCTGAATCACATATGGAGATAAGATTTACAATAAAGTATAACTTGGTTATTTTTTTAAATAGTGTTCTATATACTACAAATTTGATATTCTAAAATTCCTGACCCTTTTCTTCATCATTTAACAAGATTTACTTGAACCATGTGTTTTCTATTTATTTTCTCAATCTTATCCATAAATCAAAAGGCCAAATATCCTCTCATAAAAGTCAATATCAGCGCTGTGGCATAGCGGATAAAGCTCCCACCTGCAGCACCATCGTCCCATTTAGGCACTAGTTAGAGTCCTGGCTGCTCCATTTCTAATTCAGCTCTCTGATATGGCCTGGGAAAGTAGTAGAAGATGGCCCAAGTCCTTGGGCCCCTGTACCCACTTGGGAGACCCAGAAAAAGCTCCTGGCTCCTGGCTTCGGATTGGCACAGCTCTGACCTTGCAGCCAATTGTGGAGTGAACCAGCAGATGGAAGACACCTCTCTCTCTCTCTCTCTCTCTCTCTCTCTGCCTCTCCTTGTCTCTCTTTGTAACTCTTTCAAATAAATAAATAAATCTTAAAAAAAAAAAAAGTCAGCCGGCGCCGTGGCTTAACAAGCTAATCCTCCGCCTTGCGGCACCGGTACACCAGGTTCTAGTCCCGGTTGGGGCGCTGGATTCTATCCCGGTTGCCCTTCTTCCAGGCCAGCTCTCTGCTATGGCCCGGGAAGGCAGTGGAGGATGGCCCAAGTCCTTGGGCCCTGCACCCACATAGGAGACCAGGAGAAGCACCTGGCTCCTGGTTTCAGATCAGCGAGATGCGCCGTCCGCAGCGGCCATTGGAGGGTGAACCAACGGCAAAAAGGAAGACCTTTCTCTCTGTCTCTTTCTCTCTCACTATCCACTCTGCCTGTCAAAAAAAAAGTCAATATCAATATCACTACCTTTTAGATTCCAGGATGCAAATAAAATGTTTAACAAATTGAAGGAGTAATTTTGGTTTATTTAATAGTCAAAATTAAAGATAAATTTAAGAGGAAAAAATTATTTTTTCTCCCTTTTATTGTTCTGAAATAATTAAACCCCTCATGCTAAAGTTAAGCAAAGACTGAAATAGGCATAAGTCTCCTACTGCAGATAGCAAATCTTAGGTAGCAAACAATTTTCCAAAGCCATACTCAACAGAGTTCTTCAATTTTTTTCTTTGAAGCTTGCAAAATCTCTTTTCCTGGTGGGCACCAAAATCACAACATATACAAGTATGATTCCTTCTGACGGAGGAAAATGTATTTCAGTTAAAGATTCTATAGGTATAACTCTTGTGAGAAGTAATCTTTATTGTATTCAGCAAACATTTATTGAGCATTTTATATGTGCACACTATTGTACTAGTAATGAAGTAAAAATAAAAAATAAAAGTATATGCAGAGTTTTCAAAAAGTTCATAGAAATGCATATTATGAATAAACTATACACAGATCTCAAAAAATTTTTGCACCAAAACACGTTTATCTGTCAATTCCAGTTGCCACGAACATTTACTATATCCTTGCAATCTTAACTCACAGGAAGTTTACTGCCAAGGAAGCACAGAAAGTAAAAATCACACTACAGGGTGATGAGTGTCATGATATTTGAACTGACTGCTAGCACTACACAAGGCATCAAATGTAGGTTTGGAATGCGGAGTCAAGGAAGATTACCAAAGAAGAAAATATAACCCAGCGCTCCAGACAAATAGAAATCAGCAAAAAGGAAAAGGAGATTGTTTTTATAGTTCCCTAGGTCTGAAGCAGAGTGTAATATAGAAGAGTAGACAGATGCAAGGCTAGAAACGGGGAAAGGTGAGATCATCAAGGATCTTACGTGCCAACCTAAGGAGGCTGAACTTTATCTTGAAGGTTGTGTGTAACCACAGAGATGCTAAACTAGTAAGTAACAACTAAGATCTGCCTTGGGGGAGGGGGGTGCACATTACATAATAGATTGAGAAGCTGCTTGAGACACTAGCATCCCATATGGAGTGCCAGTTCAAATCCCAGCTACTCAGCACTTATGGTCCAGCTTCCTGCTAATGTGCCTGGGAGGTAGCAGGTGATGCTCAGTGCTTGGGCCACTGTCATCCATATGTGAGACCCAGATGGAGTCCCTGGCTTCTGGCTTTGGCCTGGCCTACCACTGACAATTGTGGGCATTTGAGAAGTGAACTAGCAGATGGAAGATTCTCATTCATTCTCTCTCTCTCTCTCTATTAAGTAAATAACTTTTAAAAAAAAAATAATATCTGCCTTTTACAATAAACACTCTGACAACAACATGAGGAATAAGCCAAGAAGAAACAGACTAGGCACAGGAAGTGTAATAAAGTTACTGCCATAATAAAGGCACACAGTTACAAGTTATTGAATTGAGGCCCTGGCAATAAATATGGAGACAGATTTGGGAATTAAAAGAACAAGACATGATAAATAATAGCATAAAGTGTAAGGAAAAAAGAGGAGTCAGGACAATTCCAACTTCTAATTTGTGGAACTGGGAATATGGGGGTGGTCATTAGATAGGGAGGGGATACAAAAACAGGGATCAATTTAGCAATCAATTTGTTGCCCACCACAGTGACTGAACAAGAAAGAAAAAAAAAAACAAATTAGGATCTTATTGGGACTTTACATATTGTATTTAAGTTTCATGAACACATAATCTAGGCATTAAGAATTCTTGGTGGCAAAAACTAGTTCTGAGAAAATAAAGCACTACACTGTTCTAATTGGAAAATGGACAGTCATGAGATGAGCAAACTGATGATTTTGTTGTCATTTACAAAGAATTAAAGCTTACATTCAAAAAAGTCAAAGGATTTACAAAGGTCATTCTTATAGCCCCATTAGATCTGCCAACACGAGATTAATTTACCTGTACTGAGGAGGAAAGAGGCTAGAATCCAAGAAAATGAGAGCAAGCTACTTCACAGATTATTGATGCTAAGTTGTCTGACCCCAATATTTAGTGCTTTGGAAAGTTAAAATTTATTTGGTAGGAAAGTCTCATTAAACTTTTTATGATTTTAATTTTTGAATAAGTTTCCTTTTGGACTAATGTATAATATTACATTCAGATGTGTTAACAGAGTTCTGTTCATCAGAACCGTTAGTTAGAAAATAACTGGAAAGTCAGCACTTTTTGCCTGGGTTTTGACATCTAAAGCACTTATATACTGACATTCAGATTACAGATAATGTAATCAAAGCTAATGGAAACATTTTAATTGAAAATAAAATTTTGTCCTTTAAAAATATTCATTTTGGGGCTAAACCTGTAAATGGAAATCTATAAAAAAATATTACAAATTAAAAATTCCTAGAGTTAACTCCTAGGTTTCAGCTCCAAATTCCATATACAATTCTTTCAAACACACACACACACACACATACACATACCCACACACACGAGCCAGGGTTGTGGCTTACTGGGTAAAGTCACTGCCTGCAGGCACCAGTTTTTGTCCTGGCTGCTCCACTTCCAATCCAGCTCCCTGCTAATGGCCTGGAAAACGCAGCAGAAGGCGGTCCAAGAGTTTGGGCCCCCTCTATACACGTGGGAGAGGCAGATGAAGCTCCTGGCTCCTGGTTTCCAAACCCGGCCATTGCAGCCATTTGGAAAGTGAACCAACAGAAGATCTCTTTCTGTCTCTCCCTCTCTCTATATATAAAACTCTTTTATCAGATAAACAAATAAATCTTTAAACACATACACACACAAAAAAAACAAAGTTTGTTAGTTTTCAAACTTAAACTGAATATTTACCATTATAAAACAGAAGATATTATCCTCTTTTTCAAAAAGAATATAAAATACGAGATGAGGATATAGATATATATATTTAGGATATAGATATATATTTAAAGTTATATTAAAGATGCAGAAAGTGAGAAATATATACACACATGGATATACACATGTATCTTCATTTTATATTATAAAATAATTCTTTAAAAGATATGTACATGAAGCAAATTCCTATAAATAAATGTCAAGGGTACTTGTTCCTAAATGTAATTCCAAATCAATCTACTTAACGAAGTACCAAATCACCAACTAACTTTGTAATCAAGATTGCCAGCTTTAAGATTTGCCTTAGAGTGGGGCATATCTGCAAATGTAGACCTTCAAGATAATTTCCAGCAATTTTATTTAAGAGTATTGGATTTATATTATTTCAAATGTAGTGAGTTGAACAAAATCAATATTGAACAACATACCTTTTAGATAAATTAAGGCTTTGGTGAAGAGGCTCTAATTTATGACATGTCTCTATGCTGTCAACAGATGTCGAAGGCAATGAGTCTGATTGCACCTTGTTGGCATCACATAAATTAGCATCGTTTCTAGGTAGGGTCTTTCTGAATTTTCGTCCTAAATCCGTCAATAGGACATTCGTCAACATAACTTTGAGTTGCCTGTTATACACATAAATAATTAATACATATGGTACTAAACAATGTATAATACATTAATTCAGCATAAACTATAACAAATGAATAACTCCAGGACTTCTAAATTGTTAATTCTTCAAGCAATTACCTAGAGTAGTAAATATTATAAGTAAAATATATACATATATATTTGCCTAATAATTCTCACATATATGTTTAAAAGAAAAGGCTATTTCATTTAAGCTAAAATTGTCTTCAGAGTTCTGTCAGGTACACACAGCTGTGGACATGGGTATGTATACCTGTTAGATTCCTAGCAACCCATTCACAATTATTCACACTGTTAGTGGAAGGACAACCTGGAGTCGCAAATCTTATCACAGTCACAACCCTGTTCTGCACTAAAAATGTGCTTTGTTTTAGCACATGTGGATTTAAAAAATGTTACTAAAATTAGGGGTGAAGGGTGGGCATTTGGCACAGTAGCTAAGATGTTGGTTGGGATGCCCACATTCTATATCAGAGCACCTGGCTTGCAGTCCTAGCTCCAGCTGCTGCAGGCATTTAGGGAGTGAACCAGGGGATGAAAGATCTCTCTGTCTCTGTCTGTCCGCTTTTAGAATAAATTTAAAAATTAAGTAAATAGAAATTAAAAAAAAATAAGGGGTGGCTCAGGATTGAGCCGTACTACTCTTCAGCATTAAAAGAAAAATAAAGATGATGATGATGATGATGCAATAGTAACATACAAGTTAGGCCTATACAGTCTTAAGACATAATTTTATTAAGTTTACTTCTTTTTTCTTGAAGATTTTTATTTATTTATTTGAGAGGCAGTGTTACAGAGAGAGGAGAAGGGACAGAGAGAGAGGTCTTCCATCTGCTGGTTCACTTTGAAAGTGGCTGAAGCTGGGCAGATCTGAAGACAGGAGCCAGGAGCTTCTTCTGGGTCGCCTACATGAGTGCAGGGGCCACCTTCCACTGTTTCCTCAGGCCATAAGCAAAGAGCTAGATCGCAAGAGGAGCAGCTGAGACACAAACCAATGTCCACATAGGATGCCAGCGCCCCAGACAGAGGCTTAGATTACTATGCCAGAGCACTGGCCCCTATTTCTTTTACTTCTGAAATAAATCCATTTAAATCATTTTTACTGTACCAACCTCAGAAAGGAAATCTGATAACTACAAACAGTTCCAGCTTTTTGCCTCATCTTTTGGCCATCACCTACTCATATTCAACATATCTCTATGTGGACAATACTTGAAGAACTAGGTTCAGTTCTGTTATCATGGAATATAGTTTTTACAATGATGTGAAAAGCTACCAAGTGAACTCATGACACTATCAAAGAATGGCTGAAAGAATTGGAAATCAGAGAGTATATTTTACTCTTTGGTAAAAAGTTTGAGGCACTTTCAGGTTGCTTAACAAGCACAAGAATATTTAAGAAACAGCAAGCAAAATTCATTTGTTTATAAAATGAAACAAGATATCTAAAAAAAAAAAATCACTTGTTTCCAATAGACACTTAGGGCTAATCCTCCAGCCATCAAGAAGGGGGATGTGGAAAAAAGTCCTTAGGGAGACTTAAATAGAAGGCAATGAAACTCTAAACATGCTGAATTTTTTTAAGATAAAGTTTAAAGTGCTTGTTTTTAAATAATTAACAATGGGCCTGCATCGCTGCATAGCAGGTAAAGTCACCAAGTGCAACACTGGCAACCCATATGGGCGCCAGTTCAGGACCCAGCTGCTCCACTCCTGATCCAGCTCCCTGCCAACATGCCTGGGAAAGCAGCAGAGGATAGCCAAGTGCTTAGGTCCCTGCACCCATGTCAGAGATCAGGAAGAACCTCTTGACTCCTGGCCTCAGCCTGGCCCAGCCCCAACCTTTGCAGCCATTTGGGAAGTGAACTAGTGGATGGAAGATTCTCTCTGTGTCTCTTCCTCTCTCTGTGTGACTCAAAAAATAAATATTAATGAATAAAGAGAGGAGTGACAAATCAATGAATCAATGTAATTCACTCAACAAATACTGAACATCTTCTAGTAAAACAACTGTGCATATAGAATTTGTGGACTCAGCAACAAGTAGTATAGTTACAGTTCTTGCTTTCATGGAGAATAATAATCCAATGCACTATTTACTTACAATTGTGAGAAGTGATATGAAGGAAAAATACAAATAATTTCTGAAACAAGATAGGGAAAATGTTCCTGAGAATATGACTTTTAAGCTGAGGAGTCAAAGGATAGGCACTATCCAAAGGAAACAAATGGGAAAGAAAGGTCTAAAAGCAGGGGACAAAATACAAATGCTCTGATATGAGTAAAGCTTATGCAAGTAAATTAATGATAACCTGGCTCAAGCACTTGGAGCGAACATGAAATATGTACAAGATAGGAGTGAAGTTAGGCAGGACATAGACTATATTAAGGATTTCAGACACTATGTCAACAATAAAAATCCATTAGTTTTAACAAGGGAATGTTTTGTTTAAAAATATTTATTTATTTATTTATTTATTTGAAAGAGTTACACAGAGAGAGAAGGAGAGGCACAGAGAAAGAGAGTATTCCATCCGCTGGTTCACTCAATTGGCCAAAATGGCCAGAGCTGTGCTGATCCAAAGCCAGGAGCCAGGAGCCTCTTCCCCAGTGTGGGTACAGGGGCCCAAGGACTTGGGCCATCCTCTACTGCTTTCCCAGGCCATAGCAAAGAGCTGGATCAGAAGTGGAGCAGCTGGGACTCCAACCAACCCCATATGGGATGCTGGCACTGCAGGCGGCAGCTTTACCTACTATGCCACAGCGCTGGCCTCCAGAGCTGTATTTTTTCTTTTTTTTTTTTTCTTTTTTTTTTTTTTTTAATTTTTCACAGGCAGAGTGGACAGTGAGAGAGAGAGACAGAGAGAAAGGTCTTCCTTTTGCCGTTGGTTCACCCTCCAATGGCCGCCGCGGTAGGCGCGCTACGGCCGGCGCACCGCGCTGATCTGATGGCAGGAGCCAGGTGCTTCTCCTGGTCTCCCATGGGGTGCAGAGCCCAAACACTTGGGCCATCCTCCATTGCACTCCCTGGCCACTGCAGAGAGCTGGCCTGGAAGAGGGGCAACCGGGACAGGATCGGTGCCCCGACCGGGACTAGAACCCGGTGTGCCGGCACTGCAAGGCAGAGGATCAGCCTAGTGAGCCACGGCACCGGCCAGAGCTGTATTTTTAAAAGTTTATTTTGGTCTTTTTCCTTTTAAGAATAATGAAAAGGCAACATTAAGGGTAAAAGGTAAAGATTACTTTATTAGAAGCACCTTAGTGGAATGGTTCAACAGAAACAGCAGGATGAGAAAATGGGGGGCGGGGGGGGGGACAAAAAGTACATAGCAAATGTAAGCAGTTAAGAAATACACCTACAGCTATGAAAGTGGGAGAAAGGACAAGGGCTAAAGATAGATGTGCCGGGTCAGACATTGTGGTGCAATGAGTAAGCCACCTCTGGGTATGCCAGCATCCAAACTGGAGTGCCAGTTACAGTCTCAGCTATGCAGCTTCCAATCCAGCTCCTTGCTAATCAATCTGAAAAGTAGCAGAAGATGACTTCACCACTTGGGTCCCTGTTACCCACATGGGAACTCCACTCCTCCTGACTTCAGCTTGTCACAGCTCAAGCTGTCATGGCCATTTAGAGTGTGAACCAGCAGATCAGAGATACCTGTCTCTGCCTCTCTGTTTCTCTTATCTTTCAAACAAATAAAATTTTTTTAAAAAGAAAAAAGAAAATTATTGAAGTGAACAGAAAAGATTTATTAGTTACTTCTTGGCTGTTTCACTGCTTTGAGATAGGAAATATTTGTATAAGTTTAAATAATTATGGAAGGAGGTCAACAGAGTAGAAAAGTTTAAAGATTAAAGGTTAAAGGAATAATTAACACAATAAGCTTCCAGAGAAATGATATAATAAAATATAAGATTTACTTAATGTATACTATATATATGACATTGTGCTAAGAGTTTTATAATGATTCACTTCATCTAATCTTCTTTTAAACTTTTATTCAGTACAGTTTATGGATTACAATGGCTTCCCCCCCCCCCATAACTTCCCTCCTACCTGCAACCCTCACATCTCCCGCTCCCTCTCCCATTCCATTCACATCAAGATTTATTTGCAATTATCTTTATATACAGAAGATCAATTTAGTATATATTAAGTAAAGATTTCATCAGTTTGCACCCACACAGAACATAAAGTGTAAAATACAGTTTCAGTACTAGTTATAGCATTAATTCACATTGAGCAACACATTAAGGACAGAGATCCTACATGATGAGTAGGTGCACAGTGACTCCTGTTGTTGACTTAACAATTTGACACTCTTGTATATGGCGTCAGTAATCACCCTAGGCTCTTGTCATGAGTTGCCAAGGCTATGGAAGCCTTTTGTGTTCACTGACTTCGATCTTATTTAGACAAGATCATAGTCAAAGTGGAAGTTCACTACTCCCTTCAGAGAAAGGTACCTCCTTCTTTGATGGCCCCATTCTTTCTACTGGGATCTCAATCCCAGAGATCTTTCATTTAGGTTTTTTTGTTACTATTTTTGTTTTTTGTTGTTGTTCTTTTTGTTTTTGTTTTTTTTTTGCCACAGTGTCTTGGCTCTCCATGCCTAAAATACTCTCATGGGCTCTTCAGCCAGATCCAAATGCCTAAAGGGCTGATTCTGAGGCTAGAGTGCTATTTAGGACATCTGCCATTCTAGGAGTCTGCTGTGTATCCTGCTTCCCATGTTGGATCGTTCTCTCCATTTTTTATTCTACCAGTTAGTATTAGCAGACACTAGTCCTGTTTATTTGATCCCTTTGAATCTTCGACCTATCAGTATGATTAATTTTGAACTGAAATTGAACACTTGGACTAGTCAGATGGAATTGGTACATGCCACCTTAATGGGATTGAGTTGGAATCCCCTGGCACATGTCTAACAACACCATTTGGGGCAGGTCAGCTTGAGCATGTTCCAAATTGTACATCTCCTCCTTCTCTTATTCCCACTCTCATATTTAACAGGGATCACTTTTCAGTTAAATTTAAACACCTAAGAATAATTGTGTGTTAATTACAGAGTTCAACCAATAGTATTAAGTAGAACAACAAAAATACTGAAAGGATAAAGTATTAAATTGTACATCAACAGTCAGGACAAGGGCTGATCAAGTCACTGTTTCTCATAGTGTCCATTTCACTTCAACAGGTTTCCCCTTTGGTGCTTGGTTAGCTGTCACTGATCAGGGAGAACATATGATATTTGTCCCTTTGGGACTGGCTTAATTCACTCAGCATGATGTGTTCCAGATTCCTTCATTTTGTTGCAAATGACCGGATTTCATTGTTTTTGACTGCTGTATAGTATTCTATAGGGTACATGTCCCATAATTTCTTTATCCAGTCTACTCTTGATGGGCATTTGGGTTGGTTCCAGGTCTTAGCTATTGTGAATTGAGCTGCAATAAACATGAATGTGCAGACAGCTTTTTTGTTTGCCAATTTAATTTTCTTTGGGTAAATTCCAAGGAGTGAGATAGCTGGTTGTATGGTAGGGTTATATTCAGGTTTCTGAGGAATCTCCAGACTGACTTCCATAGTGGCTTAACCAGTTTGTATTCCCACCAACAGTGGGATGCTCCGTTTTCCCCCCATCCTCACCAGCATCTGTTCTTGGTAGATTTCTGAAAGTAAGCCATTCTAACCAGGGTGAGGTGAAACCTCATTGTGGTTTTGATTTGCATTTCTCTGATTGCTAGTGATCATGAACATTTTTTCATGTGTCTGTTGGCCATTTGGATTTCCTCTTTTGAAAAATGGCTACTGAGGTCCTTGGCCCATCTCTTAAGTGAGTTGTTTGTTTTGATGTTGTGGAGATTCTTGATTTCTTTGTAGATTCTGATTATCAACCCTTTATCTGTTGCATAGTTTGCAAATATTTTTTCCCATTCTGTCAATTACCTCTTCACTTTCCTGTTTCTTTTGAAGTACAGAAACTTCTCAATTTGATGCAATCCCAAATGTTAATTTTGGCTTTGATTGCCTATGCTTCCAGGGTCTTTTCCTTTTTTTTTTTTTTTTTTTTAATTTTTTTTTCTTTTTTGGCTGACAGAGTGGACAGTGAGAGAGCGAGAGAAGAGAGAAAGGTCTTCCTTTTCTGTTGGTTCACCCCCCAAGTGGCCACCGCAGCCAGCTGACTGTGGCCAGCGTACCACACTGATCTGAAGCCAGGAGCCAGGCAGCTTATCCTGGTCTCACATGGGGGTGCAGGGCCCAGGGATCTGGGCCATCCTCCACTGCCTTCCTGGACTACAGCAGAGAGCTGGACTGGAAGAGGAGCAAGCGGGACAGAATCCGGCACTCCAACCGGGACTAGAACCAGGAGTGCCAGCACTGCAGGCGGAGGATTAGCCTACTGAGCCACGGCACTGAAAGAGAGTCTATTCCAAGAAGTCTTTGCTGGTACCTATATCTTACAGGGTTTCTCCAATGTTCTCTAATATTTTGATGGTGTCAGGTGGTAGATTTATGTCTTTCATCCATGTTGAGTGAATTTTTGTGTAAGGTGAAAGGTAGGGGTCTTGCTTCATGCTTCTGCACATGGAAATCTAATTTTCCCAGCACCATTTATTGAATAGACTGTCCTTACTCCAGGGATTGGTTTTGGATCCTTGATCAAATATAAGTTGGCTGTAGATGTTTGGTTTGATTTCTGGTATTTCTACTCTGTTCCATTGGTCTATCCATCTTTTTCTGTACCAGTACCATGCTCTTTTGATTACAACTGCCATGTAGCATGTCCTGAAATCTAGTATTATGATACCTCCGGCTTTGTTTTTGTTGTACAAGATTGCTTTAGCTATTCGAGGTCTCCTGTGTCTCCATATGAATTTCAGCATCATTTTTTCCAGATCTGAGAAGAATGTCCTCGGTATTTGATTGGTATTGCATTGAATCTTTAAATCGCTTTTGGGAGAATGGACATTTTGAGGATGTTGATTCTTCCAATCCATGAGCATGGAAGATTTTTCCAATTTTTGGTATCCTCTTCTATTTCTTTCTTTAAGGTTTTGTAATTTTCATCATAGAGATCTTTAACGTCCTTGGTTAAGTTTATTCCAAGGTATTTGATTGTTTTTGTGGCTATTGTGAATGGGATTGATCTTTTAGGTTCATTCTCAGCCATGGCATTGCCTGTGTATACAAAGGCTAAGGCTGTTGATTTTTGTGCATTGATTTTATATCCTGCTACTTTGCCAAACTCTTCTATGAGTTCCAATAGTCTCTTAGTAGATTTCTTTGGATCCCCTAAATAAAGAATTACATCATCTGCAAAGAGGGTTAGTTTGAGTTCTTCCTTCCCAATTTGTATCCTTTTAATTTCTTTTTCTTGCCTAATACCTCTGGCTAAGACTTGCAGACCTATATTGAATAGCAGTGGTGAGAGTGGGCATCCCTGTCTGGTACCAGATCTCAGTGAAAATGCTTCCAACTTTTCTCCATTCAATAGGATGTTGGCCATGGGTTTTTCATAAATTGCTTTGATTGTATTAAAGAATGTTCCTTCCATACCCAGTTTGCTTAGAGTTTTCATTATGAAAGGGTGTTGTATTTTATCAAATGCTTTCTCTGTGTCTATTGAGAGAATCCTATGGTTTTTTCTTCTGCAGTCTGTTAATGTGGTGTATCACATTGATTGATTTGTGTACGTTGAACCATCCCTGCATACCAGGGATAAATCCCACTTGGTCTGGGTGGATAATATTTCTGATGTGTTGTTGCATTCTATTGGGCAGAATTTTATTAAGGATGTTTGCATCTATGTTCATCAGGGATATTGGTCTGTAAGTCTGTAATTCTCTTTCAATGCTGCATCTTTTTCTGGCTTAGGAATTAAGGTGATGCTTGCTTCATAGAAAGAATTTGTAAGGATTCCCTCTTTTTCGATTGTTCTGAAAAGTTTGAGGAGAATTGGAGTTAGTTCTTCTTTAAATGTCTGGTAGAATTCAGCAGTGAATCCATCTGGCCCCAGGCTTTTCTTTGTTGGGAGGGCCTTTATTACTGTTTCAATTTCTGTCTCAGTTATGGGTCTGTTTAGGTTTTCTATGTCTTCCTGGTTCAATTTAGGTAGGTTGCATGTGTCCAGGAATCTATCCATTTCTGATAGATTTCCCTGTTTGCTGGCATACAAGTCCTTTTAGTAATTTCTGATGACTCTTTTTATTTCTGTGGTGTCTGTTGTTACGTTTCCTTTTCCTTTTCTTTTTTTTTTATTTTATTTTTTTGACAGGCAGAGTGGACAGTGAGAGAGAGAGATAGAGAGAAAGGTCTTCCTTTTTTGCCGTTGGTTCACCCTCCAATGGCCACTGCGGCTGGTGCGCTGCGGCCGGCGCACCACGCTGATCCGATGGCAGGAGCCAGGTGCTTCTCCTGATCTCCCATGGGGTGCAGGGCCCAAGCACTTGGGCCATCCTCCACTGCACTCCCTGGCCACAGCAGAGAGCTGGCCTGGAAGAGGGGCAACCGGGACAGGATCGGTGCCCCGACCGGGACTAGAACCCGGTGTGCCGGCGCCGCAAGGCGGAGGAATAGCCTAGTGAGCCGCGGCGCCGGCCACGTTTCCTTTTTCATCTCTGATTTTATTGATTTGGGTCTTTTCTCTTCTTTTTTTAATTAGTTGGGCCAATGGGGTGTCAATTTTGTTTATGTTTTCAAAAAACCAGCTCCTTGTTTGGCTGATTTTTTGTAATTTTTTTTTTTTTTGGATTCAATCTTGTTGATTTCTTCTCTGATTTTAATTATTTCTCTTCTACTAGATTTGGGTCTGGTTTGCTGCAGATTTTCTAGATCCTTGAGATGCATTGAAAGCTCATTTATTTGGTGCCTTTCCAATTTCTTGATGTAGGCACCTATTATTATAAACTTTCCTCTTAACACTGCTTTTGCTGTATCCCATAAGTTTTGGTATGTTGTGCTGTTATCCTCATTTACTTCCAGAAAGTTTTTGACTTCTCTTTTGATTTCTTCTGTGACCTACTGTTCATTCAGGAGCATGTTGTTCAATCTCCATGTGTTTGCATATGCTCTAGGGATTCCTGAGTTGCTAATTTCCAACTTCATTCCATTATGGTCTGAGAAGCTGCATCGTATGATTCTAATTCTTTTGAATTTGCTGAGACTTGCTTTATGGCCTAGTATGTGGTCAATCCTAGAGAAGGTTCCATGTACTGCTGAGAAGAATGTAAATTCTTCAAGTGTAGGATGAAATGTTCTGTAGATATCTGTTAGATTCATTTGGGCTATAGTGTCGTTTAAATCTTCTGTTTCCTTGTTGATCTTTTTGTCCAGCTGATCTGTCTTTTTCTGAGAGTGGAGTATTAAATTCCCCCAGTACTATTGTATTGGAGTCTAAGTCTCCCTTTAAGTCCCTTAACATACCTTTTAAATAAACTGGTGCCCTTTAATTAGGTGCATATACATTGATAATCGTTATACCTCCTGTTGAATTGATCCCTTAATCAATATATAGTGCCCCTCTCTTAACAGTCTTTATTTCACCTTCATTCACAAATGAGAGTTTTGCAGGATATAATATTCTGGGCTGGCAGTTTTTCCTCTCTTAGTACCTGGGCTATGTCTCGCCATTCCCTCCTAGCCTATAGGGTTTCTGATGAGAAGTCTGCTGTGAGTCTAATTGGAGATCCTCTGAGAGTAACCTGACGTTTCTCTCTTGCACATTTTAGAATCTTTTCTTTATGTTTCACTGTGGTGAGTTTGATTACAACGTGTCGTGGTGAGGATCTCTTTTGGTCATGTTTACTAGGGGTTCTATGAGCTTCCTGTACTAGGATGTCTCTGTCCTTCTCCAAACCCAGGAAGTTCTCTGCAAATATCTCACTAAAAAGGCCTTCTAATCCTTTCTCTCTCTCCATGCCTTCAGGAACTCCTAGAACCTGAATGTTGGGTTTTTTAATAGTATCCTGTAGATTCCCAACAATAGTTTTTAGATTTCTAATTTCCTCTTCTTTTCTTTGGTTTGACTGTATACTTTCCTGTGCTCTGTCTTCTAAGTCCGATATTCTCTCTTCTGTTTCACTGACTCTGTTTTTAAGGCTCTCTAATGTGTTTGTCATTTGATCGAGTTCTTCATTTACTTTTGATTTCTCTTCACTATCACATTTTCCTGTTCTACTAGTTTCTGCGTTTCCTTTTGATTCCTCCTTAAGATTTCATTTTCTCAAACGAGATTTTCTATCCTGTCCAGTAAGGAATTCCGTAGCTCAAGCATTTGTTTTTGAACACTTCGAATTGTTCTTATCATAAATTTTTTGAAATCCGTATCTTGCATTTCTTCCATCTCATCATCTTCATAATCTTGGCTTGGGGTGTCTTGTTCATTTGGGGGTGTCTTAATGTCTTCCTTGTTCTTGTTTTCTCAGTTTCTGCGTTTGTTGCTTGGCATTGTAGAGATATTCTTTGGATTCTCCTTCCCTCGCTGTGGTGTTTTTTTCTTGTTATACTATGACTGTATTAAGTGGACTGTCTGCTTTTGATGGAGCCTTAGAGGCTTGAGATGGGTGTGGCCAGAGAGCTGTTTGGTTCTTCAGGGTTAAGGGAGTGCCAAAGGTGACACTCCCAGGTTAGGCGTGGTAAATCTCTCTGTCTCTGTCTCTCTCTTTTTTTTTTTTTTTCATTCAAAAGGGAAGTAATTCCATACAGCTGAGCAGAATTGAAGGTAGTCAACTTCCAATCTCTGGCTCCTCATGCTCCAGTGCTAGTGCATAGATTCCGCAGCTGGTGTCCCTCCAGGCAGGGCCACTGTGAATCACTAGTTCCGGAAGAGTTTCCTCTGTTGTTTCTTCCCCAACTCTTCCTTGAACCTGCAGTATCTCCACTTTTTTAAACTGTCTCTTCCCTGACTGTCAGTGTGCTTCCTTCCTATTTTGCCATCTTGCCGGACTCCCACTTCATCTAATCTTACAACTACTCTATGAAGTATTAGGGTAATCAGTCTTCTTATTCTGCAGTTGAAGAGACTGAGACAAAATTGTTAACATCAAAGCTCACAATAAAATGATTGGGATCTGGCCGGCGCCGTGGCTTAACAGGCTAATCCTCTGCCTTGCAGCACCGGCACACCAGGTTCTAGTCCCGGTTGGGGCACCAGGTTCTATCCCGCTTGCCCCTCTTCCAGGCCAGCTCTCTGCTATGGCCTGGGAAGGCAGTGGAGGATGGCCCAAGTCCTTGGGCCCTGCACCCGCATGGGAGCAGGAGAAGCACCTTGCTCCTGGCTTCAGATCAGCGAGATGTGCCGGCCGCAGCGGCCATTGGAGGGTGAACCAATGGCAAAAAGGAAGACCTTTCTCTCTGTCTCTCTCACTATCCACTCTGCCTGTCAAAAAAAAAAAATGATTGGGATCCAGAACAATATATTTTCAACTCTACTGTCACCACTCTGAACTGCTCTACTATATCTGCTAATGATGGGAGAAGGAGCATCACTTTTTTTCTTCCAAAAAGTAAGGGGGTAAAAACCCATATGAAATGATTTATATTGGGGCTAGCTAGCACTGCGGCATAGTGGGTAAAGTCACTGCTTGCAGTGCCAGCATCCCATATGGGTGCCAGTTTGAGATCCAGCTACTCCACTTCCGACCCAGCTCTCTGCTATGACCTGGAAAAGCAGTAGAGGATGGCCCAGGTACTTGCCCCTGCACCCGTGTGGGAGACCCAGAAGTTCCTGGCTCTGGCTTTGGATCAGCACAGCTCCAGCCAGTGTGACCATTTGGGGAGTGAACCAGTGGATGGAAGATCTCTCTCCCTCTCTGCCTCTGCCTCTCTGTAACTCTGACTTTCAAATAAATAAATAAATCTTTTCAAAAAAATTTATATGGTCTTAAGAAGTCAAACAGACTTCTTAAGGCTGGAGCAAGGGGAAAAATGGTGTTATCATTTAATAAGTACAGAGTTTGAGTTTGGGAGATGAATGATGATGACACCTGCACATTATGGATATATTTAATACCATTGATCTGTACTTAAAATGGTTAAATGGCAAATGCTGTGTTATTTTTATTTTACTACAATACAAAAATTGGAGACAGATTTTGATAAAACACTGTATCTGTCAAAAAATCATAAAATTTATATTTATAATTAGTGTATTTTCATCTATATAAATTAAATATTGATACAGTTTATTTCAAAAAAAGGAATAAGCAATAAACCCAGTCCTATAACAGAACCAAGGCAAAAGGCAATACAAAAGAAAAAATACTGGGGCTGGCACTGTGGCGTAGCAGGCAAAGCCACCGCCTGAAGTGTCAGCATACCATATGAGCGCCAGTTCAAGTTCCAGCTGTTCCACTTCCGATCCAGCTCTCTGTTATGCATTGGGAAAGTAGTGGAAGATGGCCTAAGTCCTTAGGCCCCTGCACTACGTGGGAGACCAGGAAGAAACTCCTGGCTCCTGGCTTCAGATCGGCACACAGCTCCAGCCATTTCAGCCAACTGGAAAGTGAACCAACAGATGGAAGACCTCTCTCTCTCTCTCTGCGTCTCCTTCTCTCTCTGTGTAACTCCAACTTTCAAGTACATAAATAAATAAATCTTTAAAAAAAAAAAAAGAAAAAATACTTGTTTTTCCTGCATATTTTTGAGGAAGAAATGGATTTTTTAGAAGTAATGAAATGAGAAAAAAGCATGTTAAGAGACTTCAATTTCTTTCCTAAAGAAAAAAAAATACCCCTAAAATGACTAAACTTCCCTTCCATTTCAGTATGTTTATTAGGGGTTGAATGTATCCCCTCAAAAGGATATGAAGGCCTAATTCCCAGTACTTCAGAATGTGATTATGTCTGTAGGTTTAGTTTTCAGGGGTAATAAACCTAAAATAAAGTCATTAAGATGAGTCCTAACACAATACAAGTATGAATAGTATCCTTATGAAAAGGGAAATATTGAACACAGCAATGACATTCATATAGGGAAAGCAATATGAATTTGCACTAAGAAAGCATCATGTCAACATGGAGGATTACATAGAGTGGTAACATATCTAAAAGGAATATTTTAAGAAAATAGAACTGTCATGGAACAGACCTTTCCGTTGTGACTTCAAAGAGAACATGGCCCTCCAGACACTCTCATTCACATCAAGTGTAAATCAATCAAATAATCCAATCAAATAGCAAGAATTACCAGGCTGGATTTAAAAAAAAAAAAAATCAAGAAGCAAGTATAGTCAAGAGCCATACAGCTTTGTTTCAGCTGATAACAAACTGCATATAGGACAGTGGTCCCATAAGATTATAACAGAGCTAAAAATAAATAAATAAATAAATAAATGTTAAAAAAGAAAAATCCTATTGCCTGATGACAGAGCTGGTGTTTTTGGTGAGGACCCCTAGATTACACTGGGAAATTGAGAGCCCTGATTGGGCTTGGAAAGATCCCAGACTAGACTTAGTCCCACTTCTTGTCTTCTCACAGTTAAGAATACAACTGAGGGCCGGTGCCGCAGCTCAATAGGCTAATCCTCCACCTGTGGCGCCAGCATCCTGGGTTCTAGTCCTGTTCGGGGCACCAGATTCTGTCCTGGTTGCTCCTCTTCCAGGCCAGCTCTCTGCTGTGGCCCAGGAGTGCAGTGGAGGATGGCCCAAGTCCTTGGGCCCTGCACAAGCATGGGAGACCAGGAGAAGCACCTGGCTCCTGGCTTCGGATCAGCGGGGTGCGCCGGCCACAGCGCGCCGGCCGCAGCGGCCATTGGAGGGTGAACCAATGATAAAAGGAAGACCTTTCTCTCTGTCTCTCTCTCTCTCACTGTCCACTCTGCCTGTCATAAAAAAAAAAAAAGAAAAAGAAAAGAATACAACTGGGGACCACCTTTGTCGCCCAACATGTTAAGCCTCTGCCTGTGACACCTGCATTTTCATGCCACATGAGCATCACTTGAGTCCCGACTGCTCCAGTTCCAATACAGCTCCATACTAGTATGCCTGGGAAAGGAACAGAAGATGACCCAAGTCCTTGGGCCCCTGCCAACCACATGGAAGACCTGGATGCAGTTTCAGCTTCCTAGTTTCAATCTGGCCCAGCCCCGTCTGTTGTGGCCATTTGGGAGTGAACTAGCAGATGAAAGATCTCTTTCTCTGTAGCTCTGCCTTTCAAATAAATTAATCTTTTAAAAGAAATAACCAGAATACAGCTGATAATATAGATGGAGGTGAGTAGAAATGCACAATTTATTGAAAGGCAAAGGGATAGTACACACTCAGATATGAGTGCAGGCAGCTCATTACTTGTGTTTGTGTTGATTCTGGTACAAACAAACCTTCTGCATTACTAGCCATATAAAAGTATAGCACACATGGCCATTGTTGTAGTTCAGTGGGTTAAGTCGCCACCTCTGACAACACCATCTCATATGGGCACTAGTTGGAGTTCTGGCTGCTCCACCTCCATTCCAGCTCCGTGCTAATATTCCTGAGAAAGCAGCAGAAGATGGCCCAAGCGCTTGCACCCCTGCATCCATGTGTAGACCCATATGGAACTCTGCATTCTTGGCTTTAGTCTGGCCCAGCCCCAGCTGCTACAGCCACCTGGGGAGTGAACTAGCAGGCAGAAGATTCCCTCTCTCTCTCTCCCTCTCTCTCTTCCCCTCTGTGTGTGTGTGTGTCTCTGTGTGTGTGTCTGTCTCTCTGCCTCTCTCTGTAACTCTCCTTGCAAATAAATATTTTTAAAAGTATAGCACATACAATTACATACAGTACATAACACTTAGTAATGACAATGTGACTATATAACTGTTATATATTTACTATGCTATATTTTTATCATTATATTAGAGTGTAGTCTTATCTGTTAAAAAAAAAAAGGTAACTGCAAAAAACAGTGTCAGGCAGATCCTTCAGGAAGTATTCATGCAGATGATATCATCACCATATGTGACAAATCCATGCTTCCAGTGGGACCAAATGCAGAAGTGGAAGACAGTTATATTGATGATCCTGGCCCAGTGTAGGCCTAGGCTATTGTATGTGTTTGTGAATTAATATTCAACAAATATTAAAAAGCAAAAAAATAACTTAAATAGGAAATAGATTATAGAAATAAGGATAAAAGTTTTATATATAAGTACATGTTTGTGTTTTAACCAGTTATTTTAAAAGAGTTAAAAAGTTTGGGGCAGGACTGCGGTTAAGTAGGTTAAGCCTCCACCTGTGGTGCCAGCATCACATATGGGCACCAGTTCAAGTTCTGGCTGCTCCACTTCCAATCCACCACCCTGCTGATGGCCTAGAAAAGCAGCAGAAAATGGTTCAAGTGCTTGGGCCCCTACACCCATCTGGGAGACCAGGAAGAAGCTCCTGGCTCCTGCCTTCAGAACTGCCCAGCTTCAGCCATTAAGGCCACTTGAGAGGGAATCAGCAGAAGTAAGAACTTTCTATCTCTCCCTCTCTCTGTCTATAACTCTGCCTCTCAAAAAAATAAATAAATCTTTAAAAACAAGAGTCAAAAAGTTATTTTAATTGAAACTTTACAAAGTTATAGTATATGAGTAATTTATTTATTAAATATAAATAAGTTTATAAATATTTATTATAAATAAATGAAAAATAATAAATATACTTTTAATAAATGTAGGATAGCATAACTATATGGCATTTGTCAAATCCACAGTAGAATACAGTAATGTTCAAGGCCTTCACATGCACTCACCTCTCAATCACTTAC